>NC_054471.1:7652994-7760813 GCF_017639515.1 Carcharodon carcharias
AATGGGTTTCAATGGGAGAGTTAGTGATCAAGAGGGATGGCTTTCAATGGGCGAGTTAGTGATCTAGAGGGACGGGTTTCAATGGGAGAGTTAGTAATCTAGAGGGATGGTTCACAATTGGAGATTTAGTGATCTAGAGGGATGGGTTTCAAAGGGAGAGTTAGTGATCTAAAGGGATGGGTTTCAATGGGAGAGTTAGTGATCTAGAGGGATGGTTATCAATGGGAGTTAATGATCTAGAGGGATGGGTTTCAATGGGAGAGTTCATGATCTAGATGGATGGGTTTCAATGGGAGTTAGTGATCTAGAGTGATGGGTTTCAATGGGAGAGTTAGTGAGCAAGAGGGATAGGTTTCAGTGGGAGGGTTAGTCGTCTAGATGGATGGGTTTCAATGGGAGAGTTAGAGATCTAGAGGGATGATTTGCAATGGGAGTTAGTGATCTAGAGGGATGCTTCACAATGGGAGTTAGTGATCTAGAGTGATGGGTTTCAATGGGAGAGTTAGTGACCAAGAGGGTTGGTTTTCAATGGAAGAGTTAGTGATCTAGAGGGATGGGTTTCAATGGGACAGTTAGTCATCTAGAGGGACAGGTTTCAATGGGAAAGTTAGTGATCTTGAGGGATGGGTTTCAATGGGAGAGTTAGTGATATAGAGGGATGGGTTTCAATGGGAGAGTTAGTGATCCAAAGTGATGGGTTTCAATGGGCGAGTTAGTGAACTAGAGGGATGGGTTTCAATAGGAGTTAGTGTTCTGGAGGGATGGTTTTCAGTGGGAGAGTTAGTGATCTACTGGGATGGGTTTCAATGGGAGTTAGTGATCTAGAGTGATGGGTTTCAATGGGAGATTTAGCGATCTAGAGTGATCGGTTTCAGTGGGAGAGTTAGTGATCTAGAGGGATGGGTTTCAATGGGAGAGTTAGTGAATTAGAGGGATGGTTCATAATGGGAGTTAGTGATCTCGAGGGATGGTTCACAATGGGAGATAGTGATCTAGAGGGATGGGTATCAATGGGAGAGTTAGTGATCTCGAGGGATGGTTTTCAATGGCAGTTAGTGATCTAGAGTGATGGGTTTCATTGCGAGAGTTACTGATCTAGAGGGCTGGGTTTCAATGGGAGTGTTAGTGATCTACAGGGATGGGTTTCAATGGGACAGTTAGCCATCTAGAGGGACAGGTTTCAATGGGAAAGTTAGTGATCTAGAGGGATGGGTTTCAATTGGAGAGTTAGTGATATAGAGGGATGGGTTTCAATGGGAGAGTTAGTGATATAGAGGGATGGGTTTCAATGGGAGAGTTAGAGATCTAGAGGGATGGGTTTCAAAAGGAGTTAGAGAACTAGAGGGATGGGTTTCAATGGGAGAGTCTGTGATCTAGAGAGATGGGTTTCAATGGGAGTTAGTGATCTATAGTGTTGGGTTTCAAAGGAAATGTTAGGTATCTAGAGGGATGGGTTTAAGTGGGAGAGTTAGTGATCTAGAGGGATGGGTTTCAATGGGAGAGTTAGTGATATAGAGGGATGGGTTTCAATGGGAGAGTTAGTGATATAGAGCGATGGGTTTCAATGGGAGAGTTAGAGATCTAGAGGGATGGGTTTCAAAAGGAGTTAGAGAACTAGAGGGATGGGTTTCAATGGGAGAGTCAGTGATCTAGAGAGATGGGTTTCAATGGCCGTTAGTGATGTGGAATGATGGGTTTCAATGGAAATGTTAGGTATCTAGAGGGATGGGTTTAACTGGGAGAGTTAGTGATCTAGAGGGATGGGTTTCAATGGGAGAGTTAGTGATCTAGAGGGATGGTTCACAAAGGGAGATAGTGATCTAGTGGGATGGTTCACAATGGGAGTTAGTGATCTAGAGGGATGGGTTACAATGGGAGAGTTAGTGATCTAGAGGGATGGGTTTCAATGGGAGAGTTAGTGATCTAGAGGGATGGTTCACAATGGGAGTTAGTGATCTAGAGGGATGGTTCACAATGGGAGTTAGTGATCTACAGTGATGGGTTACAATGGGAGAGTTAGTGATCTAGAGGTATGGGTTTCAAAGGGAGAGCTAGTGATCTAAAGGGATGGGTTTCAATGGGAGAGTTAGTGATCTAGAGGGATGGTTATCAATGGGAGTTAGTGATCTAGAGGGATGTGCTTCAATGGGAGAGTTCATGATCTAGACGGATGGGTTTCAATAGGAGTTAGTGATCTAGAGTGATAGGTTTCAATGGGCGAGTTAGTGATCTAGAAAGATGGGTTTCAATGGGAGAGTTAGTAATCCAGAGGGATGGTTCACAATGGGAGAGTTAGTGATCTAGAGGGATGGGTTTCAAAGGGAGAGATAGTGATCTAAAGGGATGGGTTTCAATGGGAGGGTTAGTCATCTAGATGGATGGTTATCAATGGGAGTTAGTGATCTAGAGGGATGGGCTTCAATGGGAGAGTTCATGATCCAGACGGATGTGTTTCAATGGGAGTTCGCGATCTAGAGTGATGGGTTTCAATGGGAGAGTTAGTGAGCAAGAGGGAAGGGTTTCAGTGGGAGAGTTAGTGATCTAGATGGATGGGTTTCAATGGGAGAGTTAGTGATCTAGAGGGATGGTTCGCAATGGGAGTTAGTGATCTAGAGGGATGGTTCACAATGGGAGTTAGTGATCTAGAGTGATGGGTTACAATGGGAGAGTTAGTGATCTAGAGGGAAGGGTTTCAATGGGAGAGTTAGTGATCTAGAGGGATGGTTCACAAGGCGAGTTAGTGATCTAGAGGAATGGATTTCAATTGGAGAGTTAGTGATCTAAAGGTATGGGTTTCAAAGGGAGAGCTAGTGATCTAAAGGGATGGGTTTCAATGGGAGAGTTAGTGATCTAGAGGGATGGTTATCAATGGGAGTTAGTGATCTAGAGGGATGGGCTTCAATGGGAGAGTTCATGATCTAGACGGATGGGTTTCAATGGGAGTTAGTGATCTAGAGTGATGGGTTTCAATGGTCGAGTTAGTGATCTAGAAATATGGGTTTCAATGGGAGAGTTAGTAATCTAGAGGGATGGTTCACAATGGGAGAGTTAGTGATCTATAGGGATGGGTTTCAAAGGGAGAGTTAGTCATCTAGATGGATGGTTATCAATGGGAGTTAGTGCTCTAGAGGGATGGGCTTCAATGGGAGAGCTCATGATCTAGACGGATGTGTTTCAATGGGAGTGAGCGATCTAGAGTGATGGGTTTCAATGGGAGAGTTAGTGAGCAAGAGGGAAGGGTTTCAGTGGGAGAGTTAGTGATCTAGATGGATGGGTTTCAATGGGAGAGTTAGTGATCTAGAGGGGTGGTTCGCAATGGGAGTTAGTGATCTAGAGGGATGGTTCACAATGGGAGTTAGTGATCTAGAGTGATGGGTTACAATGGGAGAGTTAATGATCTAGAGGGATGGGTTTCAATGGGAGAGTTAGTGATCTAGAGGGATGGGTCACAATGGGAGTTATTGATCTAGAGGTAGGGTTACAATGGGAGAGTTAGTGATCTAGAGGGATGGTTCACAATGTGAGAGTTGGTGATCTAGAGGGATTGGTTTCAATGGGAGAGTTAGTGATCTAGTGGGATGGGGTTCAATGGGAGTTAGTGATCAAGTGGGGTGGTTCACAATGGGAGATTTAGTGATTTAGAGGGATGGGTTTCAATGGGAGAGTTAGTGATCTAGAGGGATGGTTCACAATGGGAGTTAGTGATCTAGAGGGATGGTTCACAATGGGAGTTAGTGATCCAGACTGATGGGTTACAATGGGAGAGTTAGTGATCTAGAGGGATGGGTTTCAATGGGAGAGTTAGTGATCTAGAGGGATGGTTCACAATGCGAGTTAGTGATCTAGAGGAATGGGTTTCAATTGGAGAGTTAGTGATCTAGAGGTATGGGTTTCAAAGGGAGAGCTAGTCATCTAAAGGGATGGGTTTCAATTGCAGAGTTAGTGATCTAGAGGGATGGTTATCAATGGGAGTTAGTGATCTAGAGGTATGGGCTTCAATGGGAGAGTTCATGCTCTAGACGGATGGGTGTCAATGGGAGTTAGTGATCTAGAGTGATGGGCTTCAATGGGCGAGTTAGTGATCTAGAAAGATGGGTTTCAATGGGAGAGTTAGTAATCTAGAGGGATGGTTCACAATGGGAGAGTTAGTGATCTAGAGGGATGGGTTTCAAAGGGAGAGTTAGTGATCTAAAGGGATGGGTTTCAATGGGAGAGTTAGAGATCTAGAGGGATGGGTTTCAAAAGGAGTTAGAGAACTAGAGGGATGGGTTTCAATGGGAGAGTCAGTGATCTAGAGAGATGGGTTTCAATGGCCGTTAGTGATGTGGAATGTTGGGTTTCAATGGAAATGTTAGGTATCTAGAGGGATGGGTTTAACTGGGAGAGTTAGTGATCTAGAGGGATGGGTTTCAATGGGAGAGTTAGTGATCTAGAGGGATGGTTCACAAAGGGAGATAGTGATCTAGTGGGATGGTTCACAATGGGAGTTAGTGATCTAGAGGGATGGGTTACAATGGGAGAGTTAGTGATCTAGAGGGATGGGTTTCAATGGGAGAGTTAGTGATCTAGAGGGATGGTTCACAATGGGAGTTAGTGATCTAGAGGGATGGTTCACAATGGGAGTTAGTGATCTACAGTGATGGGTTACAATGGGAGAGTTAGTGATCTAGAGGTATGGGTTTCAAAGGGAGAGCTAGTGATCTAAAGGGATGGGTTTCAATGGGAGAGTTAGTGATCTAGAGGGATGGTTATCAATGGGAGTTAGTGATCTAGAGGGATGTGCTTCAATGGGAGAGTTCATGATCTAGACGGATGGGTTTCAATAGGAGTTAGTGATCTAGAGTGATAGGTTTCAATGGGCGAGTTAGTGATCTAGAAAGATGGGTTTCAATGGGAGAGTTAGTAATCCAGAGGGATGGTTCACAATGGGAGAGTTAGTGATCTAGAGGGATGGGTTTCAAAGGGAGAGATAGTGATCTAAAGGGATGGGTTTCAATGGGAGAGTTAGTCATCTAGATGGATGGTTATCAATGGGAGTTAGTGATCTAGAGGGATGGGCTTCAATGGGAGAGTTCATGATCCAGACGGATGTGTTTCAATGGGAGTTCGCGATCTAGAGTGATGGGTTTCAATGGGAGAGTTAGTGAGCAAGAGGGAAGGGTTTCAGTGGGAGAGTTAGTGATCTAGATGGATGGGTTTCAATGGGAGAGTTAGTGATCTAGAGGGATGGTTCGCAATGGGAGTTAGTGATCTAGAGGGATGGTTCACAATGGGAGTTAGTGATCTAGAGTGATGGGTTACAATGGGAGAGTTAGTGATCTAGAGGGATGGGTTTCAATGGGAGAGTTAGTGATCTAGAGGGATGGTTCACAAGGCGAGTTATTGATCTAGAGGAATGGATTTCAATTGGAGAGTTAGTGATCTAAAGGTATGGGTTTCAAAGGGAGAGCTAGTGATCTAAAGGGATGGGTTTCAATGGGAGAGTTAGTGATCTAGAGGGATGGTTATCAATGGGAGTTAGTGATCTAGAGGGATGGGCTTCAATGGGAGAGTTCATGATCTAGACGGATGGGTTTCAATGGGAGTTAGTGATCTAGAGTGATGGGTTTCAATGGTCGAGTTAGTGATCTAGAAATATGGGTTTCAATGGGAGAGTTAGTAATCTAGAGGGATGGTTCACAATGGGAGAGTTAGTGATCTATAGGGATGGGTTTCAAAGGGAGAGTTAGTCATCTAGATGGATGGTTATCAATGGGAGTTAGTGATCTAGAGGGATGGGCTTCAATGGGAGAGCTCATGATCTAGACGGATGTGTTTCAATGGGAGTGAGCGATCTAGAGTGATGGGTTTCAATGGGAGAGTTAGTGAGCAAGAGGGAAGGGTTTCAGTGGGAGAGTTAGTGATCTAGATGGATGGGTTTCAATGGGAGAGTTAGTGATCTAGAGGGGTGGTTCGCAATGGGAGTTAGTGATCTAGAGGGATGGTTCACAATGGGAGTTAGTGATCTAGAGTGATGGGTTACAATGGGAGAGTTAATGATCTAGAGGGATGGGTTTCAATGGGAGAGTTAGTGATCTAGAGGGATGGGTCACAATGGGAGTTATTGATCTAGAGGTAGGGTTACAATGGGAGAGTTAGTGATCTAGAGGGATGGTTCACAATGTGAGAGTTAGTGATCTAGAGGGATTGGTTTCAATGGGAGAGTTAGTGATCTAGTGGGATGGGGTTCAATGGGAGTTAGTGATCTAGTGGGGTGGTTCACAATGGGAGATTTAGTGATTTAGAGGGATGGGTTTCAATGGGAGAGTTAGTGATCTAGAGGGATGGTTCACAATGGGAGTTAGTGATCTAGAGGGATGGTTCACAATGGGAGTTAGTGATCCAGACTGATGGGTTACAATGGGAGAGTTAGTGATCTAGAGGGATGGGTTTCAATGGGAGAGTTAGTGATCTAGAGGGATGGTTCACAATGCGAGTTAGTGATCTAGAGGAATGGGTTTCAATTGGAGAGTTAGTGATCTAGAGGTATGGGTTTCAAAGGGAGAGCTAGTCATCTAAAGGGATGGGTTTCAATTGCAGAGTTAGTGATCTAGAGGGATGGTTATCAATGGGAGTTAGTGATCTAGAGGTATGGGCTTCAATGGGAGAGTTCATGCTCTAGACGGATGGGTGTCAATGGGAGTTAGTGATCTAGAGTGATGGGCTTCAATGGGCGAGTTAGTGATCTAGAAAGATGGGTTTCAATGGGAGAGTTAGTAATCTAGAGGGAAGGTTCACAATGGGAGAGTTAGTGATCTAGAGGGATGGGTTTCAAAAGGAGAGTTAGTGATCTAAAGGGATGGGTTTCAATGGGAGAGTTAGTCATCTAGATGGATGGTTATCTTTGGGAGTTAGTGATCTAGAGGGATGGGTTTCAATGGGAGAGTTAGTAATCTAGAGGGATGGATCACAATGGGAGAGCTAGTGATCTAGAGGGATGGGTTTCAAAGGGAGAGTTAGTGATCTAAAGGGATGGGTTTCAATGGGAGAGTTAGTCATCTAGATGGATGGTTATCAATGGGAGTTAGCGATCTAGAGGGATGGGCTTCAATGGGAGAGTTCATGATCTAGACGGATGTGTTTCAATGGGAGTGAGCGATCTAGAGTGATGGGTTTCAATGGGAGAGTTAGTGAGCAAGAGGGAAGGGTTTCAGTGGGAGAGTTAGTGATCTAGTTGGATGGGTTTCATTGGGAGAGTTAGTGATCTAGAGGGGTGGTTCGCAATGGGAGTTAGTGATCTAGAGGGATGGTTCACAATGGGAGTTAGTGATCTAGAGTGATGGGTTACAATGGGAGAGTTAATGATCTAGAGGGATGGGTTTCAATGGGAGAGTTAGTGATCTAGAGGGATGGGTCACAATGGGAGTTATTGATCTAGAGGTAGGGTTACAATGGGAGAGTTAGTGATCTAGAGGGATGGTTCACAATGTGAGAGTTAGTGATCTAGAGGGATTGGTTTCAATGGGAGAGTTAGTGATCTAGTGGGATGGGGTTCAATGGGAGTTAGTGATCTAGTGGGGTGGTTCACAATGGGAGATTTAGTGATTTAGAGGGATGGGTTTCAATGGGAGAGTTAGTGATCTAGAGGGATGGTTCACAATGGGAGTTAGTGATCTAGAGGGATGGTTCACAATGGGAGTTAGTGATCCAGACTGATGGGTTACAATGGGAGAGTTAGTGATCTAGAGGGATGGGTTTCAATGGGAGAGTTAGTGATCTAGAGGGATGGTTCACAATGCGAGTTAGTGATCTAGAGGAATGGGTTTCAATTGGAGAGTTAGTGATCTAGAGGTATGGGTTTCAAAGGGAGAGCTAGTCATCTAAAGGGATGGGTTTCAATTGCAGAGTTAGTGATCTAGAGGGATGGTTATCAATGGGAGTTAGTGATCTAGAGGTATGGGCTTCAATGGGAGAGTTCATGCTCTAGACGGATGGGTGTCAATGGGAGTTAGTGATCTAGAGTGATGGGCTTCAATGGGCGAGTTAGTGATCTAGAAAGATGGGTTTCAATGGGAGAGTTAGTAATCTAGAGGGATGGTTCACAATGGGAGAGTTAGTGATCTAGAGGGATGGGTTTCAAAGGGAGAGTTAGTGATCTAAAGGGATGGGTTTCAATGGGAGAGTTAGTCATCTAGATGGATGGTTATCTTTGGGAGTTAGTGATCTAGAGGGATGGGTTTCAATGGGAGAGTTAGCAATCTAGAGGGATGGTTCACAATGGGAGAGCTAGTGATCTAGAGGGATGGGTTTCAAAGGGAGAGTTAGTGATCTAAAGGGATGGGTTTCAATGGGAGAGTTAGTCATCTAGATGGATGGTTATCTTTGGGAGTTAGTGATCTAGAGGGATGGGCTTCAATGGGAGAGTTCATGATCTAGACGGATGTGATTCAATGGGAGTTAGCGATCTAGAGTGATGGGTTTCAATGGGAGAGTTAGTGAGAAAGAGTGATGGGTTTCAGTGGGAGAGTTAGTGATCTAGAGGGATCGTTCACAATGGGAGTTAGTGATCTAGAGTGATGGGTTACAATGGGAGAGTTAGTGATCTAGAGGGATGGGTTACAATGGGAGAGTTAGTGATCTAGAGGGATGGTTCACAATGCGAGTTAGTGATCTAGAGGAATGGTTTTCAATTGGAGAGTTAGTGATCTAGAGGTATGGGTTTCAAAGGGAGAGCTAGTCATCTAAAGGAAAGGTTTCAATGGGAGAGTTAGTGATCTAGAGGGATGGTTATCAATGGGAGTTAGTGATCTAGAGGGATGGGCTTCAATGGGAGAGTTCATGGTCTAGACGGATGGGCTTCAATGGGAGTTCGCGATCTAGAGTGATGGGTTTCAATGGGAGAGTTAGTGAGCAAGAGGGAAGGGTTTCAGTTGGAGAGTTAGTGATCTAGATGGATGGGTTTCAATGGGAGAGTTAGTCATCTAGAAGGATGGTTCGCAATGGGAGTTAGTGATCTAGAGGGATGGTTCACAATGGGAGTTAGTGATCTAGAGTGATGGGTTACAATGGGAGAGTTAGTGATCTAGAGGAATGGGTTTCAATTGGAGAGTTAGTGATCTAGAGGTATGGGTTTCAAAGGGAGAGCTAGTGATCTAAAGGGATGGGTTTCAATGGGAGAGTTAGTGATCTAGAGGGATGGTTATCAATGGGAGTTAGTGATCTAGAGGGATGGGCTTCAATGGGAGAGTTCATGATCTAGACGGATGGGTTTCAATGGGAGTTAGTGATCTAGAGCTATGGGTTTCAATGGGAGAGTTAGTAATCTAGAGGGATGGTTCACAATGGGAGAGTTAGTGATCTAGAGGGATGGGTTTCAAAGGGAGAGTTAGTCATCTAGAAGGATGGTTATCAATGGGAGTTAGTGATCTAGAGGGATGGGCTTCAATGGGAGAGTTCATGATCTAGACGGATGTGTTTCAATGGGAGTTAGCGATCTAGAGTGATGGGTTTCAATGGGAGAGTTAGTGAGCAAGAGGGAAGGGTTTCAGTGGGAGAGTTAGTGATCTAGATGGATGGGTTTCAATGGGAGAGTTAGTGATCTAGAGGGGTGGTTCGCAATGGGAGTTAGTGATGTAGAGGGATGGTTCACAATGGGAGTTAGTGATCTAGAGTGATGGGTTACAATGGGAGAGTTAATGATCTAGAGGGATGGGTTTCAATGGGAGAGTTAGTGATCTAGAGGGATGGGTCACAATGGGAGTTAGTGATCTAGAGGGATTGTTCACAATGGGAGTTAGTAATCTAGAGGGATGGTTCACAATGGGAGAGTTAGTGAACTAGAGGGATTGGTTTCAATGGGAGAGTTAGTGATCTAGTGGGATGGGGTTCAATGGGAGTTAGTGATCTAGTGGGGTGGTTCACAATGCGAGATTTAGTGATTTAGAGGGATGGGTTTCAATGGGAGAGTTAGTGATCTAGAGAGATGGTTCGCAATTGGAGTTAGTGATCTAGAGGGATGGGCTTCAATGGGAGAGTTCATGATCTAGACGGATGGGTTTCAATGGGAGTTAGTGATCTAGAGTGATGGGTTTCAATGGGCGAGTTAGTGATCTAGAAAGATGGGTTTCAATGGGAGAGTTAGTAATCTAGAGGGATGGTTCACAATGGGAGAGTTAGTGATCTAGAGGGATGGGTTTCAAAGGGAGAGTTAGTCATCTAGATGGATGGTTATCAATGGGAGTTAGTGATCTAGAGGGATGGGCTTCAATGGGAGAGTTCATGATCTAGACGGATGTATTTCAATGGGAGTTAGCGATCTAGAGTGATGGGTTTCAATGGGCGAGTTAGTGATCTAGAAAGATGGGTTACAATGGGAGAGTTAGTAATCTAGAGGGATGGTTCACAATTGGAGAGTTAGTGATCTAGAGGGATTGGTTTCAATGGGAGAGTTAGTGATCTAGTGGGATGGGGTTCAATGGGAGTTAGTGATCTAGTGGGGTGGTTCACAATGGGAGAGTTAGTGATTTAGAGGGATGGGTTTCAATGGGAGAGCTAGTGATCTAGAGGGATGGTTCACAATGTGAGAGTTAGTGATCTGGAGGGATGGTTTTCAATGCGAGAGTTAGTGATCTTGAGGGATGGTTCACAATGAGAGAAATAGATATCTAGAGGGATGGTTCACAATGGGAGAGCTAGTAATATAGAGGGATGGTTCACAATTGGAGAGTTAGTGATCTAGAGGAATAGGTTTCAATGGGAGATTAAGAGATCTAGAGGGATGGGTTTCAATGGGAGAGTTAGTGATCTAAAGGGACGGGTTTCAATGGGAAAGTTAGTGATCAAGAGGGATGGGTTTGAATGGGAGACTTATTGATCTAGAGGTAGGGTTACAATAGTAGAGTTAGTGATCTAAAGGGTCTGGTTTCAATGCGAGAGTTAGTGATCTAGAGGGATGGGTTACAATGGGAGAGTTAGAGATCTAGCGGGAAGGGTTTCAATGGGAGAGTTAGTGAACTAGAGGGATGGGTTTCAAAGGGAGTTAGTGATCTTTGGGATGGGTTACAATGGGAGAGTTCCTGATCTAGAGGGATGGGTTTCAATGGGAGAGTTAGTGATCTAGAGGGATGGTTCACAAAGGGAGATAGTGATCTAGTGGGATGGTTCACAATGGGAGTTAGTGATCTAGAGTGATGGGTTACAATGGGAGAGTTAGTGATCTAGAGGGATGGGTTTCAGTGGGAGAGTTAGTGATCTAGAGGGATGGTTCGCAATGGGAGTTAGTGATCTAGAGGGATGGTTCACAATGGGAGTTAGTGATCCAGAGTGATGGGTTACAATGGGAGAGTTAGTGATCTAGAGGGATGGGTTTCAATGGGAGAGTTAGTGATCTAGAGGGATGGTTCACAATGCGAGTTAGTGATCTAGAGGAATGGGTTTCAATTGGAGAGTTAGTGATCTAGAGGTATGGGTTTCAAAGGGAGAGCTAGTGATCTAAAGGGATGGGTTTCAATGGGAGAGTTAGTGATCTAGAGGGATGGTTATCAATGGGAGTTAGTGATCTAGAGGGATGGGCTTCAATGGGAGAGTTCGTGATCTAGACGGATGGGTTTCAATGGGAGTTAGTGATCTAGAGCGATGGGTTTCAATGGGCGAGTTAGTGATCTAGAAAGATGGGTTTCAATGGGAGAGTTAGTAATCTAGAGGGATGGTTCACAGTGGGAGAGTTAGTGATCTAGAGGGATGGGTTTCAAAGGGAGAGTTAGTCATCTAGATGGATGGTTATCAATGGGAGTTAGTGATATAGAGGGATGGGCTTCAATGGCAGAGTTCATGATCTAGACGGATGTGTTTCAATGGGAGTTAGCGATCTAGAGTGATGGGTTTCAATGGGAGAGTTAGTGAGCAAGAGGAAAGGGTTTCAGTGGGAGAGTTAGTGATCTAGATGGATGGGTTTCAATGGGAGAGTTAGTGATCTAGAGGGGTGGTTCGCAATGGGAGTTAGTGATCTAGAGGGATGGTTCACAATGTGAGAGTTAGTGATTTAGAGGGATTGGTTTCAATGGGAGAGTTAGTGATCTAGTGGGATGGGGTTCAATGGGAGTTAGTGATCTAGTGGGGTGGTTCACAATGGGAGATTTAGTGATTTAGAGGGATGGGTTTCAATGGGAGAGTTAGTGATCTAGAGGGATGGTTCACAATGGGAGTTAGTGATCTAGAGGGATGGTTCACAATGGGAGTTAGTGATCCAGACTGATGGGTTACAATGGGAGAGTTAGTGATCTAGAGGGATGGGTTTCAATGGGAGAGTTAGTGATCTAGAGGTATGGGTTTCAAAGGGAGAGTTAGTCATCTAAAGGGATGGGTTTCAATTGCAGAGTTAGTGATCTAGAGGGATGGTTATCAATGGGAGTTAGTGATCTAGAGGTATGGGCTTCAATGGGAGAGTTCATGATCTAGACGGATGGGTTTCAATGGGAGTTAGTGATCTAGAGTGATGGGTTTCAATGGGCGAGTTAGTGATCTAGAATGATGGGTTTCAATGGGAGAGTTAGTAATCTAGAGGGATGGTTCACAATGCGAGTTAGTGATCTAGAGGAATGGGTTTCAATTGGAGAGTTAGTGATCTAGAGGTATGTGTTTCAAAGGGAGAGCTAGTCATCTAAAGGGATGGGTTTCAATTGCAGAGTTAGTGATCTAGAGGGATGGTTATCAATGGGAGTTAGTGATCTAGAGGTATGGGCTTCAATGGGAGAGTTCATGATCTAGACGGATGGGTTTCAATGGGAGTTAGTGATCCAGAGTGATGGGCTTCAATGGGCGAGTTAGTGATCTAGAAAGATGGGTTTCAATGGGAGAGTTAGTAATCTAGAGGGATGGTTCACAATGGGAGAGTTAGTGATCTAGAGGGATGGGTTTCAAAGGGAGAGTTAGTGATCTAAAGGGATGGGTTTCAATGGGAGAGTTAGTCATCTAGATGGATGGTTAACTTTGGGAGTTAGTGATCTAGAAGGATGGGTTTCAATGGGAGAGTTCATGATCTAGACGGATGGGTTTCAATGGGAGTTAGCGATCTAGAGTGATGGGTTTCAATGGGAGAGTTAGTGAGAAAGAGGGATGGGTTTCAGTGGGAGAGTTAGTGATCTAGATGGATGGGTTTCAATGGGAGAGTTAGTGATCTAGAGGGATGTTTCGCAATGGGAGTTAGTGATCTAGAGGGATCGTTCACAATGGGAGTTAGTTATCTAGAGTGATGGGTTACAATGGGAGAGTTAGTGATCTAGAGGGATGGGTTTCAATGGGAGAGTTAGTGATCTAGAGGGATGGTTCACAATGCGAGTTAGTGATCTAGAGGAATGGTTTTCAATTGGAGAGTTAGTGATCTAGAGGTATGGGTTTCAAAGGGAGAGCTAGTCATCTAAAGGGATGGGTTTCAATGGGAGAGTTAGTGATCTAGAGGGATGGTTATCAATGGGAGTTAGTGATCTAGAGGGATGGGCTTCAATGGGAGAGTTCATGGTCTAGACGGATGGGCTTCAATGGGAGTTCGCGATCTAGAGTGATGGGTTTCAATGGGAGAGTTAGTGAGCAAGAGGGAAGGGTTTCAGTGGGAGAGTTAGTGATCTAGATGGATGGGTTTCAATGGGAGAGTTAGTGATCTAGAGGGATGGTTCGCAATGGGAGTTAGTGATCTAGAGGGATGGTTCACAATGGGAGTTAGTGATCTAGAGTGATCGGTTACAATGGGAGAGTTAGTGATCTAGAGGGATGGGTTTCAATGGGAGAGTTAGTGATCTAGAGGGATGGTTCACAATGCGAGTTAGTGATCTAGAGGAATGGGTTTCAATTGGAGAGTTAGTGATCTAGAGGTATGGGTTTCAAAGGGAGAGCTAGTGATCTAAAGGGATGGGTTTCAATGGGAGAGTTAGTGATCTAGAGGGATGGTTATCAATGGGAGTTAGTGATCTAGAGGGATGGGCTTCAATGGGAGAGTTCATGATCTAGACGGATGGGTTTCAATGGGAGTTAGTGATCTAGAGTGATGGGTTTCAATGGGCGAGTTAGTGATCTAGAAAGATGGGTTTCAATGGGAGAGTTAGTAATCTAGAGGGATGGTTCACAATGGGAGAGTTAGTGATCTAGTGGGATGGGTTTCAAAGGGAGAGTTAGTCATCTAGATGGATGGTTATCAATGGGATTTAGTGATCTAGAGGGATGGGCTTCAATGGGAGAGTTCATGATCTAGACGGATGTGTTTCAATGGGAGTTAGCGATCTAGAGTGATGGGTTTCAATGGGAGAGTTAGTGAGCAAGAGGGAAGGGTTTCAGTGGTAGAGTTAGTGATCTAGATGGATGGGTTTCAATGGGAGAGTTAGTGATCTAGAGGGGTGGTTCGCAATGGGGGTTAGTGATCTAGAGGGATGGTTCACAATGGGAGTTAGTGATCTAGAGTGATGGGTTACAATGGGAGAGTTAATGATCTAGAGGGATGGGTTTCAATGGGAGAGTTAGTGATCTAGAGGGATGGGTCACAATGAGAGTTATTGATCTAGAGGTAGGGTTACAATGGGAGAGTTAGTGATCTAGAGGGATGGTTCACAATTGGAGAGTTAGTGATGTAGAGGGATTGGTTTCCATGGGAGAGTTAGTGATCTAGTGGGATGGGGTTCAATGGGAGTTAGTGATCTAGTGGGGTGGTTCACAATGGGAGAGTTAGTGATTTAGAGGGATGGGTTTCAATGGGAGAGTTAGTGATCTAGAGGGATGGTTCACAATGTGAGAGTTAGTGATCTGGAGGGATGGGTTTCAATGCGAGAGTTAGTGATCTTGAGGGATGGTTCGCAATGAGAGAAATAGTGATCTAGATGGATGGTTCACAATGGGAGAGCTAGTAATATAGAGGGATGGTTCACAATTGGAGAGTTAGTGATCTAGAGGGATGGGTTTCAATTGGAGAGTTAGTGATCTAGAGGAATAGGTTTCAATGGGAGATTAAGAGATCTAGAGGGATGGGTTTCAATGGGAGAGTTAGTGATCTAGAGGGACGGGTTTCAATGGGAAAGTTAGTGATCTAGAGGGATGGGTTTCAGTGGGAGACTTATTGATCTAGAGGTAGGGTTACAATAGTAGAGTTAGTGATCTAAAGGGTCTGGTTTCAATGTGAGAGTTAGTGATCTAGAGGGATGGGTTACAATGGGAGAGTTAGAGATCTAGAGGGATGGGTTTCAATGGGAGAGTTAGTGATCTAGAGGGATGGGTTTCAATGGGAGACTTATTGATCTAGAGGTAGGGTTACAATAGTAGAGTTAGTGATCTAATGGGTCTGGTTTCAATGTGAGAGTTAGTGATCTAGAGGGATGGGTTACAATGGGAGAGTTAGAGATCTAGAGGGAATGGTTTCAATGGGAGAGTTAGTGAACTAGAGGTATGGGTTTCAAAGGGAGTTAGTGATCTTTGGGATGGGTTACAATGGGAGAGTTCCTGATCTAGAGGGATGGGTTTCAATGGGAGAGTTAGTGATCTAGAGGGATGTTTCACAAAGGGAGATAGTGATCTAGTGGGATGGTTCACAATGGGAGTTAGTGATCTAGAGTGATGGGTTACAATGGGAGAGTTAGTGATCTAGAGGGATGGTTCACAATGGGATTTACTGATCTAGAGGGATGGTTCACAATGGGAGTTAGTGATCCAGAGTTATGGGTTACAATGGGAGAGTTAGTGATCTAGAGGGATGGGTTTCAAAGGGAGAGTTAGTGATCTAGAGGTATGGGTTTCAAAGGGAGAGCTAGTGATCTAAAGGGATGGGTTTCAATGGGAGAGTTAGTGATCTAGAGGGATGGTTATCAATGGGAGTTAGTGATCTAGAGGGATGGGCTTCAATGGGAGAGTTCATGATCTAGACGGATGGGTTTCAATGGGAGTTAGTGATCTAGAGTGATGGGTTTCAATGGGCGAGTTAGTGATCTAGAAAGATGGGTTTCAATGGGAGAGTTAGTAATCTAGAGGGATGGTTCACAATGGGAGTTAGTGATCCAGACTGATGGGTTACAATGGGAGAGTTAGTGATCTAGAGTGATGGGTTTCAATGGGAGAGTTAGTGATCTAGAGGGATGGTTCACAATGCGAGTTAGTGATCTAGAGGAATGGGTTTCAATTGGAGAGTTAGTGATCTAGAGGTATGGGTTTCAAAGGGAGAGCTAGTCATCTAAAGGGATGGGTTTCAATTGCAGAGTTAGTGATCTAGAGGGATGGTTATCAATGGGAGTTAGTGATCTAGAGGTATGGGCTTCAATGGGAGAGTTCATGATCTAGACGGATGGGTTTCAATGGGAGTTAGTGATCTAGAGTGATGGGTTTCAATGGGCGAGTTACTGATCTAGAAAGATGGGTTTCAATGGGAGAGTTAGTAATCTAGAGGGATGGTTCACAATGGGAGAGTTAGTGATCTAGAGGGATGGGTTTCAAAGGGAGAGTTAGTGATCTAAAGGGATGGGTTTCAATGGGAGAGTTACTCATCTAGATGGATGGTTATCTTTGGGAGTTAGTGATCTAGAGGGATGGGCTTCAATGGGAGAGTTCATGATCTAGACGGATGTGATTCAATGGGAGTTAGCGCTCTAGAGTGATGGGTTTCAATGGGAGAGTTAGTGAGAAAGAGGGATGGGTTTCAGTGGGAGAGTTAGTGATCTAGATGGATGGGTTTCAATGGGAGAGTTAGTGATCTAGAGGGATGGTTCGCAATGGGAGTTAGTGATCTAGAGGGATCGTTCACAATGGGAGTTAGTTATCTAGAGTGATGGGTTACAATGGGAGAGTTAGTGATCTAGAGGGATGGGTTTCAATGGGAGAGTTAGTGATCTAGAGGGATGGTTCACAATGCGAGTTAGTGATCTAGAGGAATGTTTTTCAATTGGAGAGTTAGTGATCTAGAGGTATGGGTTTCAAAGGGAGAGCTAGTCATCTAAAGGGATGGGTTTCAATGGGAGAGTTAGTGATCTAGAGGGATGGTTATCAATGGGAGTTAGTGATCTAGAGGGATGAGCTTCAATGGGAGAGTTTATGGTCTAGACGGATGGGCTTCAATGGGAGTTCGCGATCTAGAGTGATGGGTTTCAATGGGAGAGTTAGTGAGCAAGAGGGAAGGGTTTCAGTGGGAGAGTTAGTGATCTAGATGGATGGGTTTCAATGGGAGAGTTAGTGATCTAGAGGGATGGTTCGCAATGGGAGTTAGTGATCTAGAGGGATGGTTCACAATGGGAGTTAGTGATCTAGAGTGATGGGTTACAATGGGAGAGTTAGTGATCTAGAGGAATGTGTTTCAATTGGAGAGTTAGTGATCTAGAGGTATGGGTTTCAAAGGGAGAGCTGGTCATCTAAAGGGATGGGTTTCAATTGCAGAGTTAGTGATCTAGAGGGATGGTTATCAATGGGAGTTAGTGATCTAGAGGTATGGGCTTCAATGGGAGAGTTCATGATCTAGACGGATGGGTTTCAATGGGAGTTAGTGATCTAGAGTGATGGGTTTCAATGGGCGAGTTAGTGATCTAGAAAGATGGGTTTCAATGGGAGAGTTAGTAATCTAGAGGGATGGTTCACAATGGGAGAGTTAGTGATCTAGAGGGATGGGTTTCAAAGGGAGAGTTAGTGATCTAAAGGGATGGGTTTCAATGGGAGAGTTAGTCATCTAGATGGATGGTTATCTTTGGGAGTTAGTGATCTAGAGGGATGGGCTTCAATGGGAGAGTTCATGATCTAGACGGATGTGATTCAATGGGAGTTAGCGCTCTAGAGTGATGGGTTTCAATGGGAGAGTTAGTGAGAAAGAGGGATGGGTTTCAGTGGGAGAGTTAGTGATCTAGATGGATGGGTTTCAATGGGAGAGTTAGTGATCTAGAGGGATGATTCGCAATGGGAGTTAGTGATCTAGAGGGATCGTTCACAATGGGAGTTAGTTATCTAGAGTGATGGGTTACAATGGGAGAGTTAGTGATCTAGAGGGATGGGTTTCAATGGGAGAGTTAGTGATCTAGAGGGATGGTTCACAATGCGAGTTAGTGATCTAGAGGAATGGTTTTCAATTGGAGAGTTAGTGATCTAGAGGTATGGGTTTCAAAGGGAGAGCTAGTCATCTAAAGGGATGGGTTTCAATGGGAGAGTTAGTGATCTAGAGGGATGGTTATCAATGGGAGTTAGTGATCTAGAGGGATGGGCTTCAATGGGAGAGTTCATGGTCTAGACGGATGGGCTTCAATGGGAGTTCGCGATCTAGAGTGATGGGTTTCAATGGGAGAGTTAGTGAGCAAGAGGGAAGGGTTTCAGTGGGAGAGTTAGTGATCTAGATGGATGGGTTTCAATGGGAGAGTTAGTGATCTAGAGGGATGGTTCGCAATGGGAGTTAGTGATCTAGAGGGATGGTTCACAATGGGAGTTAGTGATCTAGAGTGATGGGTTACAATGGGAGAGTTAGTGATCTAGAGGGATGGGTTTCAATGGGAGAGTTAGTGATCTAGAGGGATGGTTCACAATGCGAGTTAGTGATCTAGAGGAATGGGTTTCAATTGGAGAGTTAGTGATCTAGAGGTATGGGTTTCAAAGGGAGAGCTAGTGATCTAAAGGGATGGGTTTCAATGGGAGAGTTAGTGATCTAGAGGGATGGTTATCAATGGGAGTTAGTGATCTAGAGGGATGGGCTTCAATGGGAGAGTTCATGATCTAGACGGATGGGTTTCAATGGGAGTTAGTGATCTAGAGTGATGGGTTTCAATGGTCGAGTTAGTGATCTAGAAAGATGGGTTTCAATGGGAGAGTTAGTAATCTAGAGGGATGGTTCACAATGGGAGAGTTAGTGATCTAGTGGGATGGGTTTCAAAGGGAGAGTTAGCCATCTAGATAGATGGTTATCAATGGGATTTAGTGATCTAGAATGATGGGCTTCAATGGGAGAGTTCATGATCTAGACGGATGTGTTTCAATGGGAGTTAGCGATCTAGAGTGATGGGTTTCAATGGGCGAGTGAGTGAGCAAGAGGGAAGGGTTTCAGTGGGAGAGTTAGTGATCTAGATGGATGGGTTTCAATGGGAGAGTTAGTGATCTAGAGGGGTGGTTCGCAATGGGAGTTGTTGATCTAGAGGGATGGTTCACAATGGGAGTTAGTGATCTAGAGTGATGGGTTACAATGGGAGAGTTAATGGTCTAGACGGATGGGTTTCAATGGGAGAGTTAGTGATCTAGAGGGATGGGTCACAATGGGAGTTATTGATCTAGAGGTAGGGTTACAATGGGAGAGTTAGTGATCTAGAGGGATGGTTCACAATTGGAGAGTTAGTGATCTAGAGGGATTGGTTTCAATGGGAGAGTTAGTGATCTAGTGGGATGGGGTTCAATGGGAGTTAGTGATCTAGTGGGGTGGTTCACAATGGGAGAGTTAGTGATTTAGAGGGATGGGTTTCAATGGGAGAGTTAGTGATCTAGAGGGATGTTTCACAATGTGAGAGTTAGTGATCTGGAGGGATGGGTTTCAATGCGAGAGTTAGTGATCTTGAGGGATGGTTCGCAATGAGAGAAATAGTGATCTAGATGGATGGTTCACAATGGGAGAGCTAGTAATATAGAGGGATGGTTCACAATTGGAGAGTTAGTGATCTAGAGGGATGGGTTTCAATTGGAGAGTTAGTGATCTAGAGGAATAGGTTTCAATGGGAGATTAAGAGATCTAGAGGGATGGGTTTCAAAGGGAGAGTTAGTGATCTAGAGGGACGGGTTTCAATGGGAAAGTTAGTGATCTAGAGGGATGGGTTTCAATGGGAGACCTATTGATCTAGAGGTAGGGTTACAATAGTAGAGTTAGTGATCTAAAGGGTCTGGTTTCAATGTGAGAGTTAGTGATCTAGAGGGATGGGTTACAATGGGAGAGTTAGAGATCTAGAGGGAAGGGTTTCAATGGGAGAGTTAGTGAACTAGAGGTATGGGTTTCAAAGGGAGTTAGTGATCTTTGGGATGGGTTACAATGGGAGAGTTCCTGATCTAGAGGGATGGGTTTCAATTGGAGAGTAAGTGATCTAGAGGGATGGTTCACAAAGGGAGATAGTGATCTAGTGGGATGGTTCACAATGGGAGTTAGTGATCTAGAGTGATGGGTTACAATGGGAGAGTTAGTGATCTAGAGGAATGGGTTTCAATGCGAGTTAGTGATCTAGAGGAATGGTTTTCAATTGGAGAGTTAGTGATCTAGAGGTATGGGTTTCAAAGGGAGAGCTAGTCATCTAAAGGGATGGGTTTCAATTGGAGAGTTAGTGATCTAGAGGGATGGTTATCAATGGGAGTTAGTGATCTAGAGGGATGGGCTTCAATGGGAGAGTTCATGGTCTAGACGGATGGGCTTCAATGGGAGTTCGCGATCTAGAGTGATGGGTTTCAATGGGAGAGTTAGTGAGCAAGAGGGAAGGGTTTCAGTGGGAGAGTTAGTGATCTAGATGGATGGGTTTCAATGGGAGAGTTAGTGATCTAGAGGGATGGTTCGCAATGGGAGTTAGTGATCTAGAGGGATGGTTCACAATGGGAGTTAGTGATCTAGAGTGATGGGTTACAATGGGAGAGTTAGTGATCTAGAGGGATGGGTTTCAATGGGAGAGTTAGTGATCTAGAGGGATGGTTCACAATGCGAGTTAGTGATCTAGAGGAATGGGTTTCAATTGGAGAGTTAGTGATCTAGAGGTATGGGTTTCAAAGGGAGAGCTAGTGATCTAAAGGGATGGGTTTCAATGGGAGAGTTAGTGATCTAGAGGGATGGTTATCAATGGGAGTTAGTGATCTAGAGGGATGGGCTTCAATGGGAGAGTTCATGATCTAGACGGATGGGTTTCAATGGGAGTTAGTGATCTAGAGTGATGGGTTTCAATGGGCGAGTTAGTGATCTAGAAAGATGGGTTTCAATGGGAGAGTTAGTAATCTAGAGGGATGGTTCACAATGGGAGAGTTAGTGATCTAGTGGGGTGGGTTTCAAAGGGAGAGTTAGTCATCTAGATAGATGGTTATCAATGGGATTTAGTGATCTAGAATGATGGGCTTCAATGGGAGAGTTCATGATCTAGACGGATGTGTTTCAATGGGAGTTAGCGATCTAGAGTGATGGGTTTCAATGGGCGAGTTAGTGAGCAAGAGGGAAGGGTTTCAGTGGGAGAGTTAGTGATCTAGATGGATGGGTTTCAATGGGAGAGTTAGTGATCTAGAGGGGTGGTTCGCAATGGGAGTTAGTGATCTAGAGGGATGGTTCACAATGGGAGTTAGTGATCTAGAGTGATGGGTTACAATGGGAGAGTTAATGATCTAGAGGGATGGGTTTCAATGGGAGAGTTAGTGATCTAGAGGGATGGGTCACAATGGGAGTTATTGATCTAGAGGTAGGGTTACAATGGGAGAGTTAGTGATCTAGAGGGGTGGTTCACAATTGGAGAGTTAGTGATCTAGAGGGATTGGTTTCAATGGGAGAGTTAGTGATCTAGTGGGATGGGGTTCAATGGGAGTTAGTGATCTAGTGGGGTGGTTCACAATGGGAGAGTTAGTGATTTAGAGGGATGGGTTTCAATGGGAGAGTTAGTGATCTAGAGGGATTTTTCACAATGTGAGAGTTAGTGATCTGGAGGGATGGGTTTCAATGCGAGAGTTAGTGATCTTGAGGGATGGTTCGCAATGAGAGAAATAGTGATCTAGATGGATGGTTCACAATGGGAGAGCTAGTAATATAGAGGGATGGTTCACAATTGGAGAGTTAGTGATCTAGAGGGATGGGTTTCAATTGGAGAGTTAGTGATCTAGAGGAATAGGTTTCAATGGGAGATTAAGAGATCTAGAGGGATGGGTTTCAAAGGGAGAGTTAGTGATCTAGAGGGACGGGTTTCAATGGGAAAGTTAGTGATCTAGAGGGATGGGTTTCAATGGGAGACCTATTGATCTAGAGGTAGGGTTACAATAGTAGAGTTAGTGATCTAAAGGGTCTGGTTTCAATGTGAGAGTTAGTGATCTAGAGGGATGGGTTACAATGGGAGAGTTAGAGATCTAGAGGGAAGGGTTTCAATGGGAGAGTTAGTGAACTAGAGGTATGGGTTTCAAAGGGAGTTAGTGATCTTTGGGATGGGTTACAATGGGAGAGTTCCTGATCTAGAGGGATGGGTTTCAATTGGAGAGTTAGTGATCTAGAGGGATGGTTCACAAAGGGAGATAGTGATCTAGAGGGATGGTTCACAATGGGAGTTAGTGATCTAGAGTGATGGGTTACAATGGGAGAGTTAGTGATCTAGAGGGATGGGTTTCAATGGGAGAGTTAGTGATCTAGAGGGATGGTTCACAATGGGATTTACTGATCTAGAGGGATGGTTCACAATGGGAGTTAGTGATCCCGAGTGATGGGTTACAATGGGAGAGTTAGTGATCTAGAGGGATGGGTTTCAATGGGAGAGTTAGTGATCTAGAGGTATGGGTTTCAAAGGGAGAGCTAGTGATCTAAAGGGATGGGTTTCAATGGGAGATTTAGTGATCTAGAGGGATGGTTATCAATGGGAGTTAGTGATCTAGAGGGATGGGCTTCAATGGGAGAGTTCATGATCTAGACGGATGGGTTTCAATGGGAGTTAGTGATTTAGAGTGATGGGTTTCAATGGGCGAGTTAGTGATCTAGAAAGATGGGTTTCAATGGGAGAGTTAGTAATCTAGAGGGATGGTTCACAATGGGAGAGTTAGTGATCTAGAGGGATGGGTTTCAAAGGGAGAGTAAGTGATCTAAAGGGATGGGTTTCAATGGGAGAGTTAGTCATCTAGATGGATGGTTATCAATGGGAGTTATTGATCTAGAGGGATGGGCTTCAATGGGAGAGTTCATGATCTAGACAGATGTGTTTCAATGGGAGTTAGCGATCTAGAGTGATGGGTTTCAATGGGAGAGTTAGAGAGCAAGAGGGAAGGGTTTCAATGGGAGAGTTAGTGATCTAGATGGATGGGTTTCAATGGGAGAGTTAGTGATCTAGAGGGATGGTTCGCAATGGGAGTTAGTGATCTAGAGGGATGATTCACAATGGGGGTTAGTGATCTAGAGTGATCGGTTACAATGGGAGAGTTAGTGATCTAGAGGGATGGGTTTCAATGGGAGAGTTAATGATCTAGAGGGATGGTTCACAATGCGAGCTAGTGATCTAGAGGAATGGGTTTCAATTGGAGAGTTAGTGATCTAGAGGGATGGGTTTCAATGGGATAGTTAGTGATCTAGAGGGATGGATATCAATGGGAGTTAGTGATCTAGAGGGATGGGCTTCAATGGGAGAGTTCATCATCTAGACGGATGGGTTTCAATGGGAGTTAGTGATCTAGAGTGATGGGTTTCAATGGGCGAGTTAGTGATCTAGAAAGATGGGTTTCAATTGGAGAGTTAGTAATCTAGAGGGATGGTTCACAATGGGAGAGATAGTGATCTAGAGGGATGGGTTTCAAAGGGAGAGTTAGTGATCTAAAGGGAAGGGTTTCAATGGGCAGTTAGCCATCTAGATGGATGGTTATCAATGGGAGTTAGTGATCTAGAGGGATGGGCTTCAATGGGAGAGTTCATGATCTAGACGGATGTGTTTCAATGGGAGTTAGCGATCTAGAGTGATGGGTTTCAATGGGAGAGTTAGTGAGCAAGAGGAAGGGTTTCAGTGGGAGAGTTAATGATCTAGATGGATGGGTTTCAATGGGAGTTATTGATCTAGAGGGATGGTTCACAATGGGAGTTAGTGATCTAGAGTGATGGGTTACAATTGGAGAGTTAATGTTCTAGAGGGATGGGTTTCAATGGGAGAGTTAGTGATCTAGAGGGATGGGTCACAATGGGAATTATTGATCTAGAGGTAGGGTTACAATGGGAGAGTTAGTGATCTAGAGGGATGGTTCACAATGGGAGAGTTAGTGATCTAGACGGATTGGTTTCAATGGGAGAGTTAGTGATCTAGTGGGATGGGGTTCAATGGGAGTTAGTGATCTAGAGGGATGGTTCACAATGTGAGAGTTAGTGATCTGGAGGGATGGGTTTCAATGCGAGAGTTAGTGATCTTGAGGGATGGTTCACAATGAGAGAAATAGTGATCTAGAGGTATGGTTCACAATGGGAGAGCTAGTAATATAGAGGGATGGTTCACAATTGGAGAGTTAGTGATCTAGAGGGATGGGTTTCAATTGGAGAGTTAGTGATCTAGAGGAATAGGTTTCAATGGGAGATTAAGAGATCTAGAGGGATGGGTTTCAATGGGAGAGTTAGTGATCTAGAGGGACGGGTATCAATGGGAAAGTTAGTGATCTAGAGGGATGGGTTTCAATGGGAGACTTATTGATCTAGAGGTAGGGTTACAATAGTAGAGTTAGTGATCTAAAGGGTCTGGTTTCAATGTGAGAGTTAGTGATCTAGAGGGATGGGTTACAAAGGGAGAGTTAGAGATCTAGAGGGAAGGGTTTCAATGGGAGAGTTAGTGAACTAGAGGTATGGGTTTCAAAGGGAGTTAGTGATCTTTGGGATGGGTTACAACGGGAGAGTTCGTGATCTAGAGGGATGGGTTTCAATGGGAGAGTTAGTGATCTAGAGGAATGGGTTTCAATGTGAAAGTTAGTGATCTAGGGGGATGGTTCACAAAAGGAGAGTTAGTGATCTAGAGGGATGGGTCACAATGGGAATTATTGATCTAGAGGTAGGGTTACAATGGGAGAGTTAGTGATCTAGAGGGATGGTTCACAATGGGAGAGTTAGTGATCTAGACGGATTGGTTTCAATGGGAGAGTTAGTGATCTAGTGGGATGGGGTTCAATGGGAGTTAGTGATCTAGAGGGATGGTTCACAATGTGAGAGTTAGTGATCTGGAGGGATGGGTTTCAATGCGAGAGTTAGTGATCTTGAGGGATGGTTCACAATGAGAGAAATAGTGATCTAGAGGTATGGTTCACAATGGGAGAGCTAGTAATATAGAGGGATGGTTCACAATTGGAGAGTTAGTGATCTAGAGGGATGGGTTTCAATTGGAGAGTTAGTGATCTAGAGGAATAGGTTTCAATGGGAGATTAAGAGATCTAGAGGGATGGGTTTCAATGGGAGAGTTAGTGATCTAGAGGGACGGGTATCAATGGGAAAGTTAGTGATCTAGAGGGATGGGTTTCAATGGGAGACTTATTGATCTAGAGGTAGGGTTACAATAGTAGAGTTAGTGATCTAAAGGGTCTGGTTTCAATGTGAGAGTTAGTGATCTAGAGGGATGGGTTACAAAGGGAGAGTTAGAGATCTAGAGGGAAGGGTTTCAATGGGAGAGTTAGTGAACTAGAGGTATGGGTTTCAAAGGGAGTTAGTGATCTTTGGGATGGGTTACAACGGGAGAGTTCGTGATCTAGAGGGATGGGTTTCAATGGGAGAGTTAGTGATCTAGAGGAATGGGTTTCAATGTGAAAGTTAGTGATCTAGGGGGATGGTTCACAAAAGGAGAGTTAGTGATCTAGAGGGATGGTTCACAATGGGAGAGATAGGTATCTAGAGTGATGGTTAACAATGGGAGAGTTAGTGATCTAGAGAGATGTGTTTCAATGGGAGTTAGTCATCTAAATGGATGGGTTTCAACGTGAGTTAATGATCTAGAGGAATAGGTTTCAATGGGAGATTTAGTGGTCTAGAGTGTTGGGTTTCAAGGTAAGAGTTAGTGATCTAGAAGGATGGGTTTCAATGGGAGAGATAGTGATCTAGAAGAATGGGTTTCAATGGAAGAGTTAGTGATCTAGAGGGATGGTTTTCAATGGGAGACTTAGTGATCTAGAGAGATGGGTTTCAATTGGGACAGTTAGTCATCTAGAGGGACAGGTTTCAATGGGAGAGTTAGTGATCAAGAGGGATGGGATTCAATGGGAGAGTTAGTGATCAAGAGGGATGGGTTTCAATGGGAGAGTTAGTGATCTAGAGGGATGGGTTTCAATGTGAGTTAGTGATCTAGAGGGATGGTTCACAATGGGAGAGTTAGTGATCTAGAGTGTTGGGTTTCAATGGGAGAGTTAGTGATCTAGAGGGATGGGTTTAAATGGGAGTTAGGGATCAAGAGTGATGGGATACAATGGGAGCGTTAGTGATCTAGAGTGATGGTCCACATTGGGAGAGTTAGTGATCTAGAGGAATGGGTTTCAATGTGAGTTAGTGATCTAGAGGGATGTTTCACTATGGGTGAGTTAGTGATTTGTAGGGATGGGTTTCAATGGGAAAGTTAGTGATCTAGATGAATGGTTCACAATAGCAGAGTTAGTGATCTAGAGGGATGGTTCACAATGGGAGAGTTAGTGATCTAGAGGGATGGTTCACAATGGGAGAGTTAGCGATATAGAGGGATGTGTTTCAATGGGAGTTAGTCATCTAAAGGGATGGGTTTCAACGTGAGTTAATGATCTAGAGGAATAGGTTTCAATGCGAGATTTAGTGTTCGAGAGGAATGGGTTTCAAGGGAAGAGTTAGTGATCTAGAGGGATGGGATTCAATGGAGAGTTAGTGATCTAGCGGGATGGGTTTGAATGGGAGAGTTAGTGATCTAGAGGGATGGGTTTCAAAGGGAGACTTATTGATCTAGAGGGATGGGATTCAATTGGAGTTACTGGTCTAGAGTGATGGGTTTCAGTTGAAGAGTTAGTGATCTAGAGGGCTGGGTTTCAATGGGCGAGTTAGTGACCTAGAGGGATGGGTTTCAATGTGAGTTAGTGATCTAGCGTGATGACTTTCAATGGGAGTGTTAGTGATCTAGAGGGATGGGTTTCAGTGGGAGTGTTAGTGATCTGGAGGGATGGGTTTCAATGGGAGAGTTAGTGATCTAGAGGGATGGTTCACAATGGGAGGTATTGATCTAGAGGTAGGGTTACAATGGGAGAGTTAATGATCTAGAGGGACTGGTTTCAATGGGAGAGTTAGTGATCTAGAGGAATGGGGTTCAAAGGGAGAGTTACTGATCTAGAGGAATGGGGTTCAATGGGAGTTAGTGATCTAGTGTGATGGGTTACAATGGGAGAGTTAGTGATCTAGAGGGATGGGTTTCAAATGGAGAGTTAGTGATCTAGAGGCATGGGGTTCAATGGGAGTTAGTGATCTAGAGGGATGGGTTACAATGGGAGAGTTAGTGATCTAGAGGGATGGGTTTCAAAGGAAGAGTTAGTTATCTAGAGGGATGGGATTCAATGGAGAGTTAGTGATCTAGCGGGATTGGTTTGAATGGGAGAGTTAGTGATCTAGAGGGATGGGTTTCGATGGGAGACTTATTGATCCAGAGGGATGGGATTCAATTGGAGTTAGTGATCTAGAGTGATGGGTTTCAGTTGAAGAGTTAGTGATCTAGAGGGCTGGGTTTCAATGGGAGAGTTAGTGATCTAGAGGGATGGGGTTCAAAGGGAGAGTTGCTGATCTAGAGGGATGGGGTTCAATGGGAATTAGTGTTCTAGAGGGATGGGTTACAATGGGAGAGTTAGTGATCTAGAGGGATGGGTTTCAAATGGAGAGTTAGTGATCTAGAGTTATGGGGTTCAATGGGAATTAGTGATCAAGAGGGATGGGTTACAATGGGAGAGTTAGTGGTCTAGAGGGATGGGTTTCAAAGGGAGAGTTAGTGATCTAGAGGGATGGGTTTCAAATGGAGAGTTAGTGATCTAGAGGCATGGGGTTCAATGGGAGTTAGTGATCTAGAGGGATGGGTTACAATGGGAGAGTTAGTGATCTAGAGGGATGGGGTTCAAAGGGAGAGTTACTGATCTAGAGGAATGGGGTTCAATGGGAGTTAGTGATCTAGTGTGATGGGTTACAATGGGAGAGTTAGTGATCTAGAGGGATGGGTTTCAAATGGAGAGTTAGTGATCTAGAGGCATGGGGTTCAATGGGAGTTAGTGATCTAGAGCGATGGGTTACAATGGGAGAGTTAGTGATCTAGAGGGATGGGTTTCAATGGGAGAGTTAGTGATCTAGAGGGATGGTTCACAATGGGATTTACTGATCTAGAGGGATGGTTCACAATGTGAGTTAGTGATCCAGAGTTATGGGTTACAATGGGAGAGTTAGTGATCTAGAGGGATGGGTTTCAATGGGAGAGTTAGTGATCTAGAGGTATGGGTTTCAAAGGGAGAGCTAGTGATCTAAAGGGATGGGTTTCAATGGGAGAGTTAGTGATCTAGAGGGATGGTTATCAATGGGAGTTAGTGATCTAGAGGGATGGGCTTCAATGGGAGAGTTCATGATCTAGACGGATAGGTTTCAATGGGAGTTAGTGATCTAGAGTGATGGGTTTCAATGGGCGAGTTAGTGATCTAGAAAGATGGGTTTCAATGGGAGAGTTAGTAATCTAGAGGGATGGTTCACAATGGGAGTTAGTGATCCAGACTGATGGGTTACAATGGGAGAGTTAGTGATCTAGAGGGATGGGTTTCAATGGGAGAGTTAGTGATCTAGAGGGATGGTTCACAATGCGAGTTAGTGATCTAGAGGAATGGGTTTCAATTGGAGAGTTAGTGATCTAGAGGTATGGGTTTCAAAGGGAGAGCTAGTCATCTAAAGGGATGGGTTTCAATTGCAGAGTTAGTGATCTAGAGGGATGGTTATCAATGGGAGTTAGTGATCTAGAGTGATGGGTTTCAATGGGCGAGTTAGTGAGAAAGAGGGATGGGTTTCAGTGGGAGAGTTAGTGATCTAGATGGATGGGTTTCAATGGGAGAGTTAGTGATCTAGAGGGATGGTTCGCAATGGGAGTTAGTGATCTAGAGGGATCGTTCACAATGGGAGTTAGTTATCTAGAGTGATGGGTTACAATGGGAGAGTTAGTGATCTAGAGGGATGGGTTTCAATGGGAGAGTTAGTGATCTAGAGGGATGGTTCACAATGCGAGTTAGTGATCTAGAGGAATGGTTTTCAAATGGAGAGTTAGTGATCTAGAGGTATGGGTTTCAAAGGGAGAGCTAGTCATCTAAAGGAATGGGTTTCAATGGGAGAGTTAGTGATCTAGAGGGATGGTTATCATTGGGAGTTAGTGATCTAGAGGGATGGGCTTCAATGGGAGAGTTCATGGTCTAGACGGATGGGCTTCAATGGGAGTTCGCGATCTAGAGTGATGGGTTTCAATGGGAGAGTTAGTGAGCAAGAGGGAAGGGTTTCAGTGGGAGAGTTAGTGATCTAGATGGATGGGTTTCAATGGGAGAGTTAGTGATCTAGAGGGATGGTTCGCAATGGGAGTTAGTGATCTAGAGGGATGGTTCACAATGGGAGTTAGTGATCTAGAGTGATGGGTTACAATGGGAGAGTTAGTGATCTAGAGGGATGGGTTTCAATGGGAGAGTTAGTGATCTAGAGGGATGGTTCACAATGCGAGTTAGTGATCTAGAGGAATGGGTTTCAATTGGAGAGTTAGTGATCTAGAGGTATGGGTTTCAAAGGGAGAGCTAGTGATCTAAAGGGATGGGTTTCAATGGGAGAGTTAGTGATCTAGAGGGATGGTTATCAATGGGAGTTAGTGATCTAGAGGGATGGGCTTCAATGGGAGAGTTCATGATCTAGACGGATGGGTTTCAATGGGAGTTAGTGATCTAGAGTGATGGGTTTCAATGGGCGAGTTAGTGATCTAGAAAGATGGGTTTCAATGGGAGAGTTAGTAATCTAGAGGGATGGTTCACAATGGGAGAGTTAGTGATCTAGTGGGATGGGTTTCAAAGGGAGAGTTAGTCATCTAGATAGATGGTTATCAATGGGATTTAGTGATCTAGAGGGATGGGCTTCAATGGGAGAGTTCATGATCTAGACGGATGTGTTGCAATGGGAGTTAGCGAACTAGAGTGATGGGTTTCAATGGGAGAGTTAGTGAGCAAGAGGGAAGGGTTTCAATGGGCGAGTTAGTGATCTAGAAAGATGGGTTTCAATGGGAGAGTTAGTAATCTAGAGGGATGGTTCACAATGGGAGTTAGTGATCCAGACTGATGGGTTACAATGGGAGAGTTAGTGATCTAGAGGGATGGGTTTCAATGGGAGAGTTAGTGATCTAGAGGGATGGTTCACAATGCGAGTTAGTGATCTAGAGGAATGGGTTTCAATTGGAGAGTTAGTGATCTAGAGGTATGGGTTTCAAAGGGAGAGCTAGTCATCTAAAGGGATGGGTTTCAATTGCAGAGTTAGTGATCTAGAGGGATGGTTAACATTGGGAGTTAGTGATCTAGAGTGATGGGTTTCAATGGGCGAGTTAGTGAGAAAGAGGGATGGGTTTCAGTGGGAGAGTTAGTGATCTAGATGGATGGGTTTCAATGGGAGAGTTAGTGATCTAGAGGGATGGTTCGCAATGGGAGTTAGTGATCTAGAGGGATCGTTCACAATGGGAGTTAGTTATCTAGAGTGATGGGTTACAATGGGAGAGTTAGTGATCTAGAGGGATGGGTTTCAATGGGAGAGTTAGTGATCTAGAGGGATGGTTCACAATGCGAGTTAGTGATCTAGAGGAATGGTTTTCAAATGGAGAGTTAGTGATCTAGAGGTATGGGTTTCAAAGGGAGAGCTAGTCATCTAAAGGAATGGGTTTCAATGGGAGAGTTAGTGATCTAGAGGGATGGTTATCATTGGGAGTTAGTGATCTAGAGGGATGGGCTTCAATGGGAGAGTTCATGGTCTAGACGGATGGGCTTCAATGGGAGTTCGCGATCTAGAGTGATGGGTTTCAATGGGAGAGTTAGTGAGCAAGAGGGAAGGGTTTCAGTGGGAGAGTTAGTGATCTAGATGGATGGGTTTCAATGGGAGAGTTAGTGATCTAGAGGGATGGTTCGCAATGGGAGTTAGTGATCTAGAGGGATGGTTCACAATGGGAGTTAGTGATCTAGAGTGATGGGTTACAATGGGAGAGTTAGTGATCTAGAGGGATGGGTTTCAATGGGAGAGTTAGTGATCTAGAGGGATGGTTCACAATGCGAGTTAGTGATCTAGAGGAATGGGTTTCAATTGGAGAGTTAGTGATCTAGAGGTATGGGTTTCAAAGGGAGAGCTAGTGATCTAAAGGGATGGGTTTCAATGGGAGAGTTAGTGATCTAGAGGGATGGTTATCAATGGGAGTTAGTGATCTAGAGGGATGGGCTTCAATGGGAGAGTTCATGATCTAGACGGATGGGTTTCAATGGGAGTTAGTGATCTAGAGTGATGGGTTTCAATGGGCGAGTTAGTGATCTAGAAAGATGGGTTTCAATGGGAGAGTTAGTAATCTAGAGGGATGGTTCACAATGGGAGAGTTAGTGATCTAGTGGGATGGGTTTCAAAGGGAGAGTTAGTCATCTAGATAGATGGTTATCAATGGGATTTAGTTATCTAGAGGGATGGGCTTCAATGGGAGAGTTCATGATCTAGACGGATGTGTTGCAATGGGAGTTAGCGAACTAGAGTGATGGGTTTCAATGGGAGAGTTAGTGAGCAAGAGGGAAGGGTTTCAGTGGGAGAGTTAGTGATCTAGATGGATGGGATTCAATGGGAGAGTTAGTGATCTAGAGGGGTGGTTCGCAATGGGAGTTAGTGATCTAGAGGGATGGTTCACAATGGGAGTTAGTGATCTAGAGTGATGGGTTACAATGGGAGAGTTAATGATCTAGAGGGATGGGTTTCAATTGGATAGTTAGTGATCTAGAGGGATGGGTCACAATGGGAGTTATTGATCTAGAGGTAGGGTTACAATGGGAGAGTTAGTGATCTAGAGGGATGGTTCACAATTGGAGAGTTAGTGATCTAGAGGGATTGGTTTCAATGGGAGAGTTAGTGATCTAGTGGGATGGGGTTCAATGGGAGTTAGTGATCTAGTGGGGTGGTTCACAATGGGAGAGTTAGTGATTTAGAGGGATGGGTTTCAATGGGAGAGTTAGTGATCTAGAGGGATGGTTCACAATGTGAGAGTTAGTGATCTGGAGGGATGGGTTTCAATGCGAGAGTTAGTGATCTTGAGGGATGGTTTGCAATGAGAGAAATAGTGATCTAGATGGATGGTTCACAATGGGAGAGCTAGTAATATAGAGGGATGGTTCACAATTGGAGAGTTAGTGATCTAGAGGGATGGGTTTCAATTGGAGAGTTAGTGATCGAGAGGAATAGGTTTCAATGGGAGATTAAGAGATCTAGAGGGATGGGTTTCAATGGGAGAGTTAGTGATCTAGAGGGACGGGTTTCAATGGGAAAGTTAGTGATCTAGAGGGATGGGTTTCAATGGGAGACTTATTGATCTAGAGGTAGGGTTACAATAGTAGAGTTAGTGATCTAAAGGGTCTGGTTTCAATGTGAGAGTTAGTGATCTAGAGGGATGGGTTACAATGGGAGAGTTAGAGATCTAGAGGGAAGGGTTTCAATGGGAGAGTTAGTGAACTAGAGGTATGGGTTTCAAAGGGAGTTAGTGATCTTTGGGATGGGTTACAATGGGAGAGTTCCTGATCTAGAGGGATGGGTTTCAATGGGAGAGTTAGTGATCTAGAGGGATGGTTCACAAAGGGAGATAGTGATCTAGTGGGATGGTTCACAATGGGAGTTAGTGATCTAGAGTGATGGGTTACAATGGGAGAGTTAGTGATCTAGAGGGATGGGTTTCAATGGGAGAGTTAGTGATCTAGAGGGATGGTTCACAATGGGATTTACTGATCTAGAGGGATGGTTCACAATGGGAGTTAGTGATCCAGAGTTATGGGTTACAATGGGAGAGTTAGTGATCTAGAGGGATGGGTTTCAATGGGAGAGTTAGTGATCTAGAGGTATGGGTTTCAAAGGGAGAGCTAGTGATCTAAAGGGATGGGTTTCAATGGGAGAGTTAGTGATCTAGAGGGATGGTTATCAATGGGAGTTAGTGATCTAGAGGGATGGGCTTCAATGGGAGAGTTCATGATCTAGACGGATGGGTTTCAATGGGAGTTAGTGATCTAGAGTGATGGGTTTCAATGGGCGAGTTAGTGATCTAGAAAGATGGGTTTCAATGGGAGAGTTAGTAATCTAGAGGGATGGTTCACAATGGGAGTTAGTGATCCAGACTGATGGGTTACAATGGGAGAGTTAGTGATCTAAAGGGATGGGTTTCAATGGGAGAGTTAGTGATCTAGAGGGATGGTTCACAATGCGAGTTAGTGATCTAGAGGAATGGGTTTCAATTGGAGAGTTAGTGATCTAGAGGAATGGGTTTCAATTGGAGAGTTAGTGATCTAGAGGTATGGGTTTCAAAGGGAGAGCTAGTGATCTAAAGGGATGGGTTTCAATGGGAGAGTTAGTGATCTAGAGGGATGGTTATCAATGGGAGTTAGTGATCTAGAGGGATGGGCTTCAATGGGAGAGTTCATGATCTAGACGGATGGGTTTCAATGGGAGTTAGTGATCTAGAGTGATGGGTTTCAATGGGCGAGTTAGTGATCTAAAAAAATTGGGTTTCAATGGGAGAGTCAGTAATCTAGAGGGATGGTTCACAATGGGAGAGTTAGTGATCTAGTGGGATGGGTTTCAAAGGGAGAGTTAGTCATCTAGATAGATGGTTATCAATGGGATTTAGTGATCTAGAGGGATGGGCTTCAATGGGAGATTTCATGATCTAGACGGATGTGTTTCAATGGGAGTTAGCGATCTAGAGTGATGGGTTTCAATGGGAGAGTTAGTGAGCAAGAGGGAAGGGTTTCAGTGGGAGAGTTAGTGATCTAGATGGATGGGTTTCAATGGGAGAGTTAGTGATCTAGAGGGGTGGTTCGCAATGGGAGTTTGTGATCTAGAGGGATGGTTCACAATGGGAGTTAGTGATCTAGAGTGATGGGTTACAATGGGAGAGTTAATGATCTAGAGGGATGGGTTTCAATGGGAGAGTTAGTGATCTAGAGGGATGGGTCACAATGGGAGTTATTGATCTAGAGGTAGGGTTACAATGGGAGAGTTAGTGATCTAGAGGGATGGTTATCAATGGGAGTTAGTGATCTAGAGGGATGGGCTTCAATGGGAGAGTTCATGATCTAGACGGATGGGTTTCAATGGGAGTTAGTGATCTAGAGTGATGGGTTTCAATGGGCGAGTTAGTGATCTAGAAAGATGGGTTTCAATGGGAGAGTTAGTAATCTAGAGGGATGGTTCACAATGGGAGTTAGTGATCCAGACTGATGGGTTACAATGGGAGAGTTAGTGATCTAGAGGGATGGGTTTCAATGGGAGAGTTAGTGATCTAGAGGGATGGTTCACAATGCGAGTTAGTGATCTAGAGGAATGGGTTTCAATTGGAGAGTTAGTGATCTAGAGGAATGGGTTTCAATTGGAGAGTTAGTGATCTAGAGGTATGGGTTTCAAAGGGAGAGCTAGTGATCTAAAGGGATGGGTTTCAATGGGAGAGTTAGTGATCTAGAGGGATGGTTATCAATGGGAGTTAGTGATCTAGAGGGATGGGCTTCAATGGGAGAGTTCATGATCTAGACGGATGGGTTTCAATGGGAGTTAGTGATCTAGAGTGATGGGTTTCAATGGGCGAGTTAGTGATCTAGAAAGATGGGTTTCAATGGGAGAGTCAGTAATCTAGAGGGATGGTTCACAATGGGAGAGTTAGTGATCTAGTGGGATGGGTTTCAAAGGGAGAGTTAGTCATCTAGATAGATGGTTATCAATGGGATTTAGTGATCTAGAGGGATGGGCTTCAATGGGAGATTTCATGATCTAGACGGATGTGTTTCAATGGGAGTTAGCGATCTAGAGTGATGGGTTTCAATGGGAGAGTTAGTGAGCAAGAGGGAAGGGTTTCAGTGGGAGAGTTAGTGATCTAGATGGATGGGTTTCAATGGGAGAGTTAGTGATCTAGAGGGGTGGTTCGCAATGGGAGTTAGTGATCTAGAGGGATGGTTCACAATGGGAGTTAGTGATCTAGAGTGATGGGTTACAATGGGAGAGTTAATGATCTAGAGGGATGGGTTTCAATGGGAGAGTTAGTGATCTAGAGTGATGGGTCACAATGGGAGTTATTGATCTAGAGGTAGGGTTACAATGGGAGAGTTAGTGATCTAGAGGGGTGGTTCGCAATGGGAGTTAGTGATCTAGAGGGATGGTTCACAATGGGAGTTAGTGATCTAGAGTGATGGGTTACAATGGGAGAGTTAATGATCTAGAGGGATGGGTTTCAATTGGAGAGTTAGTGATCTAGAGGGATGGGTCACAATGGGAGTTATTGATCTAGAGGTAGGGTTACAATGGGAGAGTTAGTGATCTAGAGGGATGGTTCACAATGTGAGAGTTAGTGATCTAGAGGGATTGGTTTCAATGGGAGAGTTAGTGATCTAGTGGGATGGGGTTCAATGGGAGTTAGTGATCTAGTGGGGTGGTTCACAATGGGAGAGTTAGTGATTTAGAGGGATGGGTTTCAATGGGAGAGTTAGTGATCCAGAGGGATGGTTCACAATGTGAGAGTTAGTGATCTGGAGGGATGGGTTTCAATGCGAGAGTTAGTGATCTTGAGGGATGGTTCGCAATGAGAGAAATAGTGATCTAGATGGATGGTTCACAATGGGAGAGCTAGTAATATAGAGGGATGGTTCACAATTGGAGAGTTAGTGATCTAGAGGGATGGGTTTCAATTGGAGAGTTAGTGATCTAGAGGAATAGGTTTCAATGGGAGATTAAGAGATCTAGAGGGATGGGTTTCAATGGGAGAGTTAGTGATCTAGAGGGACGGGTTTCAATGGGAAAGTTAGTGATCTAGAGGGATGGGTTTCAATGGGAGACTTATTGATCTAGAGGTAGGGTTACAATAGTAGAGTTAGTGATCTAAAGGGTCTGGTTTTAATGTGAGAGTTAGTGATCTAGAGGGATGGGTTACAATGGGAGAGTTAGAGATCTAGAGGGAAGGGTTTCAATGGGAGAGTTAGTGAACTAGAGGTATGGGTTTCAAAGGGAGTTAGTGATCTTTGGGATGGGTTACAATGGGAGAGTTCCTGATCTAGAGGGATGGGTTTCAATGGGAGAGTTAGTGATCTAGAGGGATGGTTCACAAAGGGAGATAGTGATCTAGTGGGATGGTTCACAATGGGAGTTATTGATCTAGAGTGATGGGTTACAATGGGAGAGTTAGTGATCTAGAGGGATGGGTTTCAATGGGAGAGTTAGTGATCTAGAGGGATGGTTCACAATGGGATTTACTGATCTAGAGGGATGGTTCACAATGGGAGTTAGTGATCCAGAGTTATGGGTTACAATGGGAGAGTTAGTGATCTAGAGGGATGGGTTTCAATGGGAGAGTTAGTGATCTAGAGGTATGGGTTTCAAAGGGAGAGCTAGTGATCTAAAGGGATGGGTTTCAATGGGAGAGTTAGTGATATAGAGGGATGGTTATCAATGGGAGTTAGTGATCTAGAGGGATGGGCTTCAATGGGAGAGTTCATGATCTAGACGGATGGGTTTCAATGGGAGTTAGTGATCTAGAGTGATGGGTTTCAATGGGCGAGTTAGTGATCTAGAAAGATGGGTTTCAATGGGAGAGTTAGTAATCTAGAGGGATGGTTCACAATGGGAGTTAGTGATCCAGACTGATGGGTTACAATGGGAGAGTTAGTGATCTAGAGGGATGGGTTTCAATGGGAGAGTTAGTGATCTAGAGGGATGGTTCACAATGCGAGTTAGTGATCTAGAGGAATGGGTTTCAATTGGAGAGTTAGTGATCTAGAGGAATGGGTTTCAATTGGAGAGTTAGTGATCTAGAGGTATGGGTTTCAAAGGGAGAGCTAGTGATCTAAAGGGATGGGTTTCAATGGGAGAGTTAGTGATCTAGAGGGATGGTTATCAATGGGAGTTAGTGATCTAGAGGGATGGGCTTCAATGGGAGAGTTCATGATCTAGACGGATGGGTTTCAATGGGAGTTAGTGATCTAGAGTGATGGGTTTCAATGGGCGAGTTAGTGATCTAGAAAGATGGGTTTCAATGGGAGAGTTAGTAATCTAGAGGGATGGTTCACAATGGGAGAGTTAGTGATCTAGTGGGATGGGTTTCAAAGGGAGAGTTAGTCATCTAGATAGATGGTTATCAATGGGATTTAGTGATCTAGAGGGATGGGCTTCAATGGGAGAGTTCAAGATCTAGACGGATGTGTTTCAAAGGGAGTTAGCGATCTAGATTGATGGGTTTCAATGGGAGAGTTAGTGAGCAAGAGGGAAGGGTTTCAGTGGGAGAGTTAGTGATCTAGATGGATGGGTTTCAATGGGAGAGTTAGTGATCTAGAGGGGTGGTTCGCAATGGGAGTTAGTGATCTAGAGGGATGGTTCGCAATGGGAGTTAGTGATCTAGAGTGATGGGTTACAATGGGAGAGTTAATGATCTAGAGGGATGGGTTTCAATGGGAGAGTTAGTGATCTAGAGGGATGGGTCACAATGGGAGTTATTGATCTAGAGGTAGGGTTACAATGGGAGAGTTAGTGATCTAGAGGGATGGTTCACAATTGGAGAGTTAGTGATCTAGAGGGATTGGTTTCAATGGGAGAGTTAGTGATCTAGTGGGATGGGGTTCAATGGGAGTTAGTGATCTAGTGGGGTGGTTCACAATGGGAGAGTTAGTGATTTAGAGGGATGGGTTTCAATGGGAGAGTTAGTGATCTAGAGGGATGGTTCACAATGTGAGAGTTAGTGATCTGGAGGGATGGGTTTCAATGCGAGAGTTAGTGATCTTGAGGGATGGTTCGCAATGAGAGAAATAGTGATCTAGATGGATGGTTCACAATGGGAGAGCTAGTAATATAGAGGGATGGTTCACAATTGGAGAGTTAGTGATCTAGAGGGATGGGTTTCAATTGGAGAGTTAGTGATCTAGAGGAATAGGTTTCAATGGGAGATTAAGAGATCTAGAGGGATGGGTTTCAATGGGAGAGTTAGTGATCTAGAGGGACGGGTTTCAATGGGAAAGTTAGTGATCTAGAGGGATGGGTTTCAATGGGAGACTTATTGATCTAGAGGTAGGGTTACAATAGTAGAGTTAGTGATCTAAAGGGTCTGGTTTTAATGTGAGAGTTAGTGATCTAGAGGGATGGGTTACAATGGGAGAGTTAGAGATCTAGAGGGAAGGGTTTCAATGGGAGAGTTAGTGAACTAGAGGTATGGGTTTCAAAGGGAGTTAGTGATCTTTGGGATGGGTTACAATGGGAGAGTTCCTGATCTAGAGGGATGGGTTTCAATGGGAGAGTTAGTGATCTAGAGGGATGGTTCACAAAGGGAGATAGTGATCTAGTGGGATGGTTCACAATGGGAGTTATTGATCTAGAGTGATGGGTTACAATGGGAGAGTTAGTGATCTAGAGGGATGGGTTTCAATGGGAGAGTTAGTGATCTAGAGGGATGGTTCACAATGGGATTTACTGATCTAGAGGGATGGTTCACAATGGGAGTTAGTGATCCAGAGTTATGGGTTACAATGGGAGAGTTAGTGATCTAGAGGGATGGGTTTCAATGGGAGAGTTAGTGATCTAGAGGTATGGGTTTCAAAGGGAGAGCTAGTGATCTAAAGGGATGGGTTTCAATGGGAGAGTTAGTGATCTAGAGGGATGGTTATCAATGGGAGTTAGTGATCTAGAGGGATGGGCTTCAATGGGAGAGTTCATGATCTAGACGGATGGGTTTCAATGGGAGTTAGTGATCTAGAGTGAAGGGTTTCAATGGGAGAGTTAGTAATCTAGAGGGATGGTTCACAATGGGAGTTAGTGATCCAGACTGATGGGTTACAATGGGAGAGTTAGTGATCTAGAGGGATGGGTTTCAATGGGAGAATTAGTGATCTAGAGGGATGGTTCACAATGCGAGTTAGTGATCTAGAGGAATGGGTTTCAATTGGAGAGTTAGTGATCTAGAGGAATGGGTTTCAATTGGAGAGTTGGTGATCTAGAGGTATGGGTTTCAAAGGGAGAGCTAGTGATCTAAAGGGATTGGTTTCAATGGGAGAGTTAGTGATCTAGAGGGATGGTTATCAATGGGAGTTAGTGATCTAGAGGGATGGGCTTCAATGGGAGAGTTCATGATCTAGACGGATGGGTTTCAATGGGAGTTAGTGATCTAGAGTGATGGGTTTCAATGGGCGAGTTAGTGATCTAGAAAGATGGGTTTCAATGGGAGAGTTAGTAATCTAGAGGGATGGTTCACAATGGGAGAGTTAGTGATCTAGTGGGATGGGTTTCAAAGGGAGAGTTAGTCATCTAGATAGATGGTTATCAATGGGATTTAGTGATCTAGAGGGATGGGCTTCAATGGGAGAGTTCAAGATCTAGACGGATGTGTTTCAATGGGAGTTAGCGATCTAGAGTGATGGGTTTCAATGGGAGAGTTAGTGAGCAAGAGGGAAGGGTTTCAGTGGGAGAGTTAGTGATCTAGATGGATGGGTTTCAATGGGAGAGTTAGTGATCTAGAGGGGTGGTTCGCAATGGGAGTTAGTGATCTAGAGGGATGGTTCACAATGGGAGTTAGTGATCTAGAGTGATGGGTTACAATGGGAGAGTTAATGATCTAGAGGGATGGGTTTCAATGGGAGAGTTAGTGATCTAGAGGGATGGGTCACAATGGGAGTTATTGATCTAGAGGTAGGGTTACAATGGGAGAGTTAGTGATCTAGAGGGATGGTTCACAATGTGAGAGTTAGTGATCTAGAGGGATTGGTTTCAATGGGAGAGTTAGTGATCTAGTGGGATGGGGTTCAATGGGAGTTAGTGATCTAGTGGGGTGGTTCACAATGGGAGAGTTAGTGATTTAGAGGGATGGGTTTCAATGGGAGAGTTAGTGATCTAGAGGGATGGTTCACAATGTGAGAGTTAGTGATCTGGAGGGATGGGTTTCAATGCGAGAGTTAGTGATCTTGAGGGATGGTTCGCACTGAGAGAAATAGTGATCTAGATGGATGGTTCACAATGGGAGAGCTAGTAATATAGAGGGATGGTTCACAATTGGAGAGTTAGTGATCTAGAGGGATGGGTTTCAGTTGGAGAGTTAGTGATCTAGAGGAATAGGTTTCAATGGGAGATTAAGAGATCTAGAGGGATGGGTTTCAAAGGGAGAGTTAGTGATCTAGAGGGACGGGTTTCAATGGGAAAGTTAGTGATCTAGAGGGATGGGTTTCAATGGGAGACCTATTGATCTAGAGGTAGGGTTACAATAGTAGAGTTAGTGATCTAAAGGGTCTGGTTTCAATGTGAGAGTTAGTGATCTAGAGGGATGGGTTACAATGGGAGAGTTAGAGATCTAGAGGGATGGGTTTCAATGGGAGAGTTAGTGAACTAGAGGTATGGGTTTCAAAGGGAGTTAGTGATCTTTGGGATGGGTTACAATGGGAGAGTTCCTGATCTAGAGGGATGGGTTTCAATTGGAGAGTTAGTGATCTAGAGGGATGGTTCACAAAGGGAGATAGTGATCTAGTGGGATGGTTCACAATGGGAGTTAGTGATCTAGAGTGATGGGTTACAATGGGAGAGTTAGTGATCTAGAGGGATGGGTTTCAATGGGAGAGTTAGTGATCTAGAGGGATGGTTCACAATGGGATTTACTGATCTAGAGGGATGGTTCACAATGGGAGTTAGTGATCCCGAGTGATGGGTTACAATGGGAGAGTTAGTGATCTAGAGGGATGGGTTTCAATGGGAGAGTTAGTGATCTAGAGGTATGGGTTTCAAAGGGAGAGCTAGTGATCTAAAGGGATGGGTTTCAATGGGAGATTTAGTGATCTAGAGGGATGGTTATCAATGGGAGTTAGTGATCTAGAGGGATGGGCTTCAATGGGAGAGTTCATGATCTAGACGGATGGGTTTCAATGGGAGTTAGTTATTTAGAGTGATGGGTTTCAATGGGCGAGTTAGTGATCTAGAAAGATGGGTTTCAATGGGAGAGTTAGTAATCTAGAGGGATGGTTCACAATGGGAGAGTTAGTGATCTAGAGGGATGGGTTTCAAAGGGAGAGTTAGTGATCTAAAGGGATGGGTTTCAATGGGAGAGTTAGTCATCTAGATGGATGGTTATCAATGGGAGTTATTGATCTAGAGGGATGGGCTTCAATGGGAGAGTTCATGATCTAGACGGATGTGTTTCAATGGGTGTTAGCGATCTAGAGTGATGGGTTTCAATGGGAGAGTTAGTGAGCAAGAGGGAAGGGTTTCAGTGGGAGAGTTAGTGATCTAGATGGATGGGTTTCAATGGGAGAGTTAGTGATCTAGAGGGATGATTCGCAATGGGAGTTAGTGATCTAGAGGGATGATTCACAATGGGGGTTAGTGATCTAGAGTGATCGGTTACAATGGGAGAGTTAGTGATCTAGAGGGATGGGTTTCAATGGGAGAGTTAGTGATCTAGAGGGATGGTTCACAATGCGAGCTAGTGATCTAGAGGAATGGTTTCAATTGGAGAGTTAGTGATCTAGAGGTATGGGTTTCAAAGGGAGAGCTAGAGATCTAAAGGGATGGGTTTCAATGGGAGAGTTAGTGATCTAGAGGGATGGTTATCAATGGGAGTTAGTGATCTAGAGGGATGGGCTTCAATGGGAGAGTTCATGATCTTGACGGATGGGTTTCAATGGGCGTTAGTGATCTAGAGTGATGGGTTTCAATGGGCGAGTTAGTGATCTAGAAAGATGGGTTTCAATGGGAGAGTTAGTAATCTAGAGGGATGGTTCACAATGGGAGAGTTAGTGATCTAGAGGGATGGGTTTCAAAGGGAGAGTTAGTCATCTAAAGGGAAGGGTTTCAATGGGCAGTTAGCCATCTAGATGGATGGTTATCAATGGGAGTTAGTGATCTAGAGTGATGGGCTTCAATGGGAGAGTTCATGATCTAGACGGATGTGTTTCAATGGGAGTTAGCGATCTAGAGTGATGGGTTTCAATGGGAGAGTTAGTGAGCAAGAGGAAGGGTTTCAGTGGGAGAGTTAATGATCTAGATGGATGGGTTTCAATGGGAGATTTAGTGATCTAGAGGGGTGGTTCGCAATGGGAGTTAGTGATCTAGAGGGATGGTTCACAATGGGAGTTAGTGATCTAGAGTGATGGGTTACAATTGAAGAGTTAATGATCTAGAGGGATGGGTTTCAATGGGAGAGTTAGTGATCTAGAGGGATGGGTCACAATGGGAATTATTGATCTAGAGGTAGGGTTACAATGGGAGAGTTAGTGATCTAGAGGGATGGTTCACAATGGGAGAGTTAGTGATCTAGACGGATTGGTTTCAATGGGAGAGTTAGTGATCTAGTGGGATGGGGTTCAATGGGAGTTAGTGATCTAGAGGGATGGTTCACAATGTGAGAGTTAGTGATCTGGAGGGATGGGTTTCAATGCGAGAGTTAGTGATCTTGAGGGATGGTTCACAATGAGAGAAATAGTGATCTAGAGGTATGGTTCACAATGGGAGAGCTAGTAATATAGAGGGATGGTTCACAATTGGAGAGTTAGTGATCTAGAGGAATAGGTTTCAATGGGAGATTAAGAGATCTAGAGGGATGGGTTTCAATGGGAGAGTTAGTGATCTAGAGGGACGGGTTTCAATGGGAAAGTTAGTGATCTAGAGGGATGGGTTTCAATGGGAGACTTATTGATCTAGAGGTAGGGTTACGATAGTAGAGTTAGTGATCTAAAGGGTCTGGTTTCAATGTGAGAGTTAGTGATCTAGAGGGATGGGTTACAAAGGGAGAGTTAGAGATCTAGAGGGAAGGGTTTCAATGGGAGAGTTAGTGAACTAGAGGTATGGGTTTCAAAGGGAGTTAGTGATCTTTGGGATGGGTAACAACGGGAGAGTTCGTGATCTAGAGGGATGGGTTTCAATGGGAGAGTTAGTGATCTAGAGGAATGGGTTTCAATGTGAAAGTTAGTGATCTAGGGGGATGGTTCACAAAAGGAGAGTTAGTGATCTAGAGGGATGGTTCACAATGGGAGAGATAGGTATCTAGAGTGATGGTTAACAATGGGAGAGTTAGTGATCTAGAGAGATGTGTTTCAATGGGAGTTAGTCATCTAAATGGATGGGTTTCAACGTGAGTTAATGATCTAGAGGAATAGGTTTCAATGGGAGATTTAGTGGTCTAGAGTGTTGGGTTTCAAGGTAAGAGTTAGTGATCTAGAAGGATGGGTTTCAATGGGAGAGATAGTGATCTAGAAGAATGGGTTTCAATGGAAGAGTTAGTGATCTAGAGGGATGGTTTTCAATGGGAGACTTAGTGATCTAGAGAGATGGGTTTCAATTGGGACAGTTAGTCATCTAGAGGGACAGGTTTCAATGGGAGAGTTAGTGATCAAGAGGGATGGGATTCAATGGGAGAGTTAGTGATCAAGAGGGATGGGTTTCAATGGGAGAGTTAGTGATCTAGAGGGATGGGTTTCAATGTGAGTTAGTGATCTAGAGGGATGGTTCACAATGGGAGAGTTAGTGATCTAGAGTGTTGGGTTTCAATGGGAGAGTTATTGATCTAGAGGGATGGGTTTAAATGGGAGTTAGGGATCAAGAGTGATGGGATACAATGGGAGCGTTAGTGATCTAGAGTGATGGTCCACATTGGGAGAGTTAGTGATCTAGAGGAATGGGTTTCAATGTGAGTTAGTGATCTAGAGGGATGTTTCATTATGGGTGAGTTAGTGATTTGTAGGGATGGGTTTCAATGGGAAAGTTAGTGATCTAGATGAATGGTTCACAATAGCAGAGTTAGTGATCTAGAGGGATGGTTCACAATGGGAGAGTTAGTGATCTAGAGGGATGGTTCACAATGGGAGAGTTAGCGATATAGAGGGATGTGTTTCAATGGGAGTTAGTCATCTAAAGGGATGGGTTTCAACGTGAGTTAATGATCTAGAGGAATAGGTTTCAATGCGAGATTTAGTGTTCGAGAGGAATGGGTTTCAAGGGAAGAGTTAGTGATCTAGAGGGATGGGATTCAATGGAGAGTTAGTGATCTAGCGGGATGGGTTTGAATGGGAGAGTTAGTGATCTAGAGGGATGGGTTTCAAAGGGAGACTTATTGATCTAGAGGGATGGGATTCAATTGGAGTTACTGGTCTAGAGTGATGGGTTTCAGTTGAAGAGTTAGTGATCTAGAGGGCTGGGTTTCAATGGGCGAGTTAGTGACCTAGAGGGATGGGTTTCAATGAGAGTTAGTGATCTAGCGTGATGACTTTCAATGGGAGTGTTAGTGATCTAGAGGGATGGGTTTCAGTGGGAGTGTTAGTGATCTGGAGGGATGGGTTTCAATGGGAGAGTTAGTGATCTAGAGGGATGGTTCACAATGGGAGGTATTGATCTAGAGGTAGGGTTACAATGGGAGAGTTAATGATCTAGAGAGACTGGTTTCAATGGGAGAGTTAGTGATCTAGAGGAATGGGGTTCAAAGGGAGAGTTACTGATCTAGAGGAATGGGGTTCAATGGGAGTTAGTGATCTAGTGTGATGGGTTACAATGGGAGAGTTAGTGATCTAGAGGGATGGGTTTCAAATGGAGAGTTAGTGATCTAGAGGCATGGGGTTCAATGGGAGTTAGTGATCTAGAGGGATGGGTTACAATGGGAGAGTTAGTGATCTAGAGGGATGGGTTTCAAAGGAAGAGTTAGTTATCTAGAGGGATGGGATTCAATGGAGAGTTAGTGATCTAGCGGGATTGGTTTGAATGGGAGAGTTAGTGATCTAGAGGGATGGGTTTCGATGGGAGACTTATTGATCCAGAGGGATGGGATTCAATTGGAGTTAGTGATCTAGAGTGATGGGTTTCAGTTGAAGAGTTAGTGATCTAGAGGGCTGGGTTTCAATGGGAGAGTTAGTGATCTAGAGGGATGGGGTTCAAAGGGAGAGTTGCTGATCTAGAGGGATGGGGTTCAATGGGAATTAGTGTTCTAGAGGGATGGGTTACAATGGGAGAGTTAGTGATCTAGAGGGATGGGTTTCAAATGGAGAGTTAGTGATCTAGAGTTATGGGGTTCAATGGGAATTAGTGATCAAGAGGGATGGGTTACAATGGGAGAGTTAGTGGTCTAGAGGGATGGGTTTCAAAGGGAGAGTTAGTGATCTAGAGGGATGGGATTCAATGGAGAGTTAGTGATCTAGCGGGATTGGTTTGAATGGGAGATTTAGTGATCTAGAGGGATGGGTTTCGATGGGAGACTTATCGATCCAGAGGGATGGGATTCAATTGGAGTTAGTGATCTAGAGTGATGGGTTTCAGTTGAAGAGTTAGTGATCTAGAGGGCTGGGTTTTAATGGGAGAGTTAGTGATCTAGAGGGATGGGTTTCAATGGGAGTTAGTGATCTAGCGTGATGACTTTCAATGGGAGTGTTAGTGATCTAGAGGGATGGGTTTCAGTGGGAGAGTTAGTGATCTGGAGGGATGGGTTTCAATGGGAGAGTTAGTGATCTAGAGGGATGGTTCACAATGGGAGGTATTGATCTAGAGGTAGGGTTACAATGGGAGAGTTAATGATCTAGAGGGACTGGTTTCAATGGGAGAGTTAGTGATCTAGAGGGATGGGGTTCAAAGGGAGAGTTACTGATCTAGAGGAATGGGGTTCAATGGGAGTTAGTGATCTGGTGTGATGGGCTACAATGGGAGAGTTAGTGATCTAGAGGGATGGGTTTCAAATGGAGAGTTAGTGATCTAGAGGCATGGGGTTCAATGGGAGTTAGTGATCTAGAGGGATGGGTTACAATGGGAGAGTTAGTGATCTAGAGGGATGGGTTTCAAAGGAAGAGTTAGTTATCTAGAGGGATGGGATTCAATGGAGAGTTAGTGATCTAGCGGGATTGGTTTGAATGGGAGAGTTAGTGATCTAGAGGGATGGGTTTCGATGGGAGACTTATTGATCCAGAGGGATGGGATTCAATTGGAGTTAGTGATCTAGAGTGATGGGTTTCAGTTGAAGAGTTAGTGATCTAGAGGGCTGGGTTTCAATGGGGGAGTTAGTGATCTAGAGGGATGGGGTTCAAAGGGAGAGTTGCTGATCTAGAGGGATGGGGTTCAATGGGAATTAGTGTTCTAGAGGGATGGGTTACAATGGGAGAGTTAGTGATCTAGAGGGATGGGTTTCAAATGGAGAGTTAGTGATCTAGAGTTATGGGGTTCAATGGGAATTAGTGATCAAGAGGGATGGGTTACAATGGGAGAGTTAGTGGTCTAGAGGGATGGGTTTCAAAGGGAGAGTTAGTGATCTAGAGGGATGGGATTCAATGGAGAGTTAGTGATCTAGCGGGATTGGTTTGAATGGGAGATTTAGTGATCTAGAGGGATGGGTTTCGATGGGAGACTTATCGATCCAGAGGGATGGGATTCAATTGGAGTTAGTGATCTAGAGTGATGGGTTTCAGTTGAAGAGTTAGTGATCTAGAGGGCTGGGTTTTAATGGGAGAGTTAGTGATCTAGAGGGATGGGTTTCAATGGGAGTTATTGATCTAGCGTGATGACTTTCAATGGGAGTGTTAGTGATCTAGAGGGATGGGTTTCAGTGGGAGTGTTAGTGATCTGGAGGGATGGGTTTCAATGGGAGAGTTAGTGATCTAGAGGGATGGTTCACAATGGGAGGTATTGATCTAGAGGTAGGGTTACAATGGGAGAGTTAATGATCTAGAGGGACTGGTTTCAATGGGAGAGTTAGTGATCTAGAGGGATGGGGTTCAAAGGGAGAGTTACTGATCTAGAGGAATGGGGTTCAATGGGAGTTAGTGATCTGGTGTGATGGGCTACAATGGGAGATTTAGTGATCTAGAGGGATGGGTTTCAAATGGAGAGTTAGTGATCTAGAGGCATGGGGTTCAATGGGAGTTAGTGATCTAGAGGGATGGGTTACAATGGGAGAGTTAGTGATCTAGAGGGATGGGTTTCAAAGGAAGAGTTAGTTATCTAGAGGGATGGGATTCAATGGAGAGTTAGTGTTCAAGCGGGATTGGTTTGAATGGGAGAGTTAGTGATCTAGAGGGATGGGTTTCGATGGGAGACTTATCGATCCAGAGGGATGGGATTCAATTGGAGTTAGTTATCTAGAGTGATGGGTTTCAGTTGAAGAGTTAGTGATCTAGAGGGCTGGGTTTCAATGGGAGAGTTAGTGATCTAGAGGGATGGGGTTCAAAGGGAGAGTTGCTGATCTAGAGGGATGGGGTTCAATGGGAGTTAGTGTTCTAGAGGGATGGGTTACAATGGGAGAGTTAGTGATCTAGAGGGATGGGTTTCAAATGGAGAGTTAGTGATCTAGAGGTATGGGGTTCAATGGGAATTAGTGATCAAGAGGGATGGGTTACAATGGGAGAGTTAGTGGTCTAGAGGGATGGGTTTCAAAGGGAGAGTTAGTGATCTAGAGGGATGGGATTCAATGGAGAGTTAGTGATCTAGCGGGATTGGTTTGAATGGGAGAGTTAGTGATCTAGAGGGATGGGTTTCGATGGGAGACTTATCGATCCAGAGGGATGGGATTCAATTGGAGTTAGTGATCTAGAGTGATGGGTTTCAGTTGAAGAGTTAGTGATCTAGAGGGCTGGGTTTCAATGGGAGAGTTAGTGATCTAGAGGGATGGGGTTCAAAGGGAGAGTTGCTGATCTAGAGGGATGGGGTTCAATGGGAGTTAGTGTTCTATAGGGATGGGTTACAATGGGAGAGTTAGTGATCTAGAGGGATGGGTTTCAAATGGAGAGTTAGTGATCTAGAGGTATGGGGTTCAATGGGAATTAGTGATCAAGAGGGATGGGTTACAATGGGAGAGTTAGTGGTCTAGAGGGATGGGTTTCAAAGGGAGAGTTAGTGATCTAGAGGGATGGGATTCAATGGAGAGTTAGTGATCTAGCGGGATGGGTTTGAATGGGAGAGTAAGTGATCTAGAGGGATGGGTTTCAATGGGAGACTTATTGATCTAGAGGGATGGGATTCAATTGGAGTTAGTGATCTAGATTGATGGGTTTCAGTTGAAGAGTTAGTGATCTAGAGGGCTGGGTTTCAATGGGAGAGTTAGTGATCTAGAGGGATGGGTTTCAATGGGAGTTAGTGATCTAGAGGGAAGGGTTTCAATGGGAGAGTTCATGATCGAGAGGGATGGGTTTCATTGGGAGTTAGTGATCTAGAGTGATGAGTTTCAATGGGAGTGTTAGTGATCTAGAGGGATGGGTTTCAGTGGGAGTGTTAGTGATCTGGAGGGATGGGTTTCAATGGGAGAGTTAGTGATATAGAAGGATGGTTCACAATGGGAGTGAATGATCTAGAGTGATGGGTTACAATGGGAGAGTTAGTGATCTAGAGGGATGGGTTTCAATGGGAGAATTAGTGATCTAGTGGGATGGTTCACAATGGGAGGTATTGATCTAGAGGTAGGGTTACAATGGGAGAGTTTTTGATCTAGAGGGACTGGTTTCAGTGGGAGAGTTAGTGATCTAGAGGGATGGGGTTAAATGGGAGTGTTAATGATCTAGAGGGATGGGTTTCAGTGGGAGTGTTCATGATCGAGAGGAATGGGTTTCAATGGGAGTTAGTGATCTAGAGTGATGAGTTTCAATGGGAGTGTTAGTGATCTAGAGGGATGGGTTTCAGTGGGAGTGTTAGTGATCTGGAGGGATGGGTTTCAATGGGAGAGTTAGTGATATAGAGGGATGGTTCACAATGGGAGATAATGATCTAGAGTGATGGGTTACAATGGGAGAGTTAGTGATCTAGAGGGAAGAGGTTTCAATGGGAGAGTTAGTGATCTAGAGGGATGGTTCACAATGGGAGATATTGATCTAGAGGGAGGGTTACAATGGGAGAGTTAATGATCTTGAGGGACTGGTTTCAATGGGAGAGTTAGTGATCTAGAGGGATGGGGTTCAATGGGAGTTAGTTATCTAGAGGGATGGTTCACAATGGGAGAGTCAGTGATTGAGAGGGATGGGTTTCAAAGCGAGAGTTAGTGATCTTGAGGGATGGTTCACAATGGGAGAATTAGTGATCTAGAGGGATGGTTCACAATGGGAGAGCTAGTAATATAGAGGGATGGTTCACAAATGGAGAGTTAGTGATCTAGAGGGATGGGTTTCAATGGGAGAGTTAGTGATCTAGAGGAATAGGTTTCAGTGGGAGATTTAGAGATCTAGAGGGATGGGTTTCAATGGGAGAGTTAGTGATCTAGAGGGACGGGTTTCAATGGGAAAGTTAGTGAACTAGAGGGATGTGTTTCAATGGGAGACCTATTGATCTAGAGGGATGGGTTTCAATGGGAATTAGTGATCTAGAGTGATGGGTTTCAGTGGGAGAGTTAGTGATCTAGAGTGATGGGTTTCAATGGGTGAGTTAGTGATCTAGAGGGAAGGGTTTCAATGGGAGAGTTAGTGATCTAGAGGGTCTGGTTCACAATAGGAGATTTAGTGATCTATAGGGATGGTTCACAGTGGGAGTGTTAGTGATCTAGAGGGATGTGTTTCAATGGGAGTTAGTCATCTAAAGGGATGGGTTTCAATGTGAGCTATTGATCTAGAGGAATACGTTTCATTGGGAGATTTAGTGGTCTAGAGGGATGGATTTCAAGGGAAGAGTTAGTGATCGAGAGGGATGGGTTTCAATGGGAGAGTTAATGATCTAGAGTGATTGGTTTCCTTGGTAGAGTTAGTGATCCAGAGGGATGGGTTTCAATGGGAGAGTTAGTGATCTAGAGGGATGGGTTTCAATGGGAGTTAGTGATCTAGAGTAATGGGTTTCAGTGGGAGAGTTATTGATCTAGATGGCTGGGTTTCAATGGGAGAGTTAGTGATCTAGAGGGATGGGGTTCAAAGGGAGAGTTGCTGATCTAGAGGGATGGGGTTCAATGGGAATTAGTGTTCTAGAGGGATGGGTTACAATGGGAGAGTTAGTGATCTAGAGGGATGGGTTTCAAATGGAGAGTTAGTGATCTAGAGTTATGGGGTTCAATGGGAATTAGTGATCAAGAGGGATGGGTTACAATGGGAGAGTTAGTGGTCTAGAGGGATGGGTTTCAAAGTGAGAGTTAGTGATCTAGAGGGATGGGATTCAATGGAGAGTTAGTGATCTAGCGGGATTGGTTTGAATGGGAGATTTAGTGATCTAGAGGGATGGGTTTCGATGGGAGACTTATCGATCCAGAGGGATGGGATTCAATTGGAGTTAGTGATCTAGAGTGATGGGTTTCAGTTGAAGAGTTAGTGATCTAGAGGGCTGGGTTTTAATGGGAGAGTTAGTGATCTAGAGGGATGGGTTTCAATGGGAGTTAGTGATCTAGCGTGATGACTTTCAATGGGAGTGTTAGTGATCTAGAGGGATGGGTTTCAGTGGGAGAGTTAGTGATCTGGAGGGATGGGTTTCAATGGGAGAGTTAGTGATCTAGAGGGATGGTTCACAATGGGAGGTATTGATCTAGAGGTAGGGTTACAATGGGAGAGTTAATGATCTAGAGGGACTGGTTTCAATGGGAGAGTTAGTGATCTAGAGGGATGGGGTTCAAAGGGAGAGTTACTGATCTAGAGGAATGGGGTTCAATGGGAGTTAGTGATCTGGTGTGATGGGCTACAATGGGAGAGTTAGTGATCTAGAGGGATGGGTTTCAAATGGAGAGTTAGTGATCTAGAGGCATGGGGTTCAATGGGAGTTAGTGATCTAGAGGGATGGGTTACAATGGGAGAGTTAGTGATCTAGAGGGATGGGTTTCAAAGGAAGAGTTAGTTATCTAGAGGGATGGGATTCAATGGAGAGTTAGTGATCTAGCGGGATTGGTTTGAATGGGAGAGTTAGTGATCTAGAGGGATGGGTTTCGATGGGAGACTTATTGATCCAGAGGGATGGGATTCAATTGGAGTTAGTGATCTAGAGTGATGGGTTTCAGTTGAAGAGTTAGTGATCTAGAGGGCTGGGTTTCAATGGGGGAGTTAGTGATCTAGAGGGATGGGGTTCAAAGGGAGAGTTGCTGATCTAGAGGGATGGGGTTCAATGGGAATTAGTGTTCTAGAGGGATGGGTTACAATGGGAGAGTTAGTGATCTAGAGGGATGGGTTTCAAATGGAGAGTTAGTGATCTAGAGTTATGGGGTTCAATGGGAATTAGTGATCAAGAGGGATGGGTTACAATGGGAGAGTTAGTGGTCTAGAGGGATGGGTTTCAAAGGGAGAGTTAGTGATCTAGAGGGATGGGATTCAATGGAGAGTTAGTGATCTAGCGGGATTGGTTTGAATGGGAGATTTAGTGATCTAGAGGGATGGGTTTCGATGGGAGACTTATCGATCCAGAGGGATGGGATTCAATTGGAGTTAGTGATCTAGAGTGATGGGTTTCAGTTGAAGAGTTAGTGATCTAGAGGGCTGGGTTTTAATGGGAGAGTTAGTGATCTAGAGGGATGGGTTTCAATGGGAGTTATTGATCTAGCGTGATGACTTTCAATGGGAGTGTTAGTGATCTAGAGGGATGGGTTTCAGTGGGAGTGTTAGTGATCTGGAGGGATGGGTTTCAATGGGAGAGTTAGTGATCTAGAGGGATGGTTCACAATGGGAGGTATTGATCTAGAGGTAGGGTTACAATGGGAGAGTTAATGATCTAGAGGGACTGGTTTCAATGGGAGAGTTAGTGATCTAGAGGGATGGGGTTCAAAGGGAGAGTTACTGATCTAGAGGAATGGGGTTCAATGGGAGTTAGTGATCTGGTGTGATGGGCTACAATGGGAGATTTAGTGATCTAGAGGGATGGGTTTCAAATGGAGAGTTAGTGATCTAGAGGCATGGGGTTCAATGGGAGTTAGTGATCTAGAGGGATGGGTTACAATGGGAGAGTTAGTGATCTAGAGGGATGGGTTTCAAAGGAAGAGTTAGTTATCTAGAGGGATGGGATTCAATGGAGAGTTAGTGTTCAAGCGGGATTGGTTTGAATGGGAGAGTTAGTGATCTAGAGGGATGGGTTTCGATGGGAGACTTATCGATCCAGAGGGATGGGATTCAATTGGAGTTAGTTATCTAGAGTGATGGGTTTCAGTTGAAGAGTTAGTGATCTAGAGGGCTGGGTTTCAATGGGAGAGTTAGTGATCTAGAGGGATGGGGTTCAAAGGGAGAGTTGCTGATCTAGAGGGATGGGGTTCAATGGGAGTTAGTGTTCTAGAGGGATGGGTTACAATGGGAGAGTTAGTGATCTAGAGGGATGGGTTTCAAATGGAGAGTTAGTGATCTAGAGGTATGGGGTTCAATGGGAATTAGTGATCAAGAGGGATGGGTTACAATGGGAGAGTTAGTGGTCTAGAGGGATGGGTTTCAAAGGGAGAGTTAGTGATCTAGAGGGATGGGATTCAATGGAGAGTTAGTGATCTAGCGGGATTGGTTTGAATGGGAGAGTTAGTGATCTAGAGGGATGGGTTTCGATGGGAGACTTATCGATCCAGAGGGATGGGATTCAATTGGAGTTAGTGATCTAGAGTGATGGGTTTCAGTTGAAGAGTTAGTGATCTAGAGGGCTGGGTTTCAATGGGAGAGTTAGTGATCTAGAGGGATGGGGTTCAAAGGGAGAGTTGCTGATCTAGAGGGATGGGGTTCAATGGGAGTTAGTGTTCTATAGGGATGGGTTACAATGGGAGAGTTAGTGATCTAGAGGGATGGGTTTCAAATGGAGAGTTAGTGATCTAGAGGTATGGGGTTCAATGGGAATTAGTGATCAAGAGGGATGGGTTACAATGGGAGAGTTAGTGGTCTAGAGGGATGGGTTTCAAAGGGAGAGTTAGTGATCTAGAGGGATGGGATTCAATGGAGAGTTAGTGATCTAGCGGGATGGGTTTGAATGGGAGAGTAAGTGATCTAGAGGGATGGGTTTCAATGGGAGACTTATTGATCTAGAGGGATGGGATTCAATTGGAGTTAGTGATCTAGATTGATGGGTTTCAGTTGAAGAGTTAGTGATCTAGAGGGCTGGGTTTCAATGGGAGAGTTAGTGATCTAGAGGGATGGGTTTCAATGGGAGTTAGTGATCTAGAGGGAAGGGTTTCAATGGGAGAGTTCATGATCGAGAGGGATGGGTTTCATTGGGAGTTAGTGATCTAGAGTGATGAGTTTCAATGGGAGTGTTAGTGATCTAGAGGGATGGGTTTCAGTGGGAGTGTTAGTGATCTGGAGGGATGGGTTTCAATGGGAGAGTTAGTGATATAGAAGGATGGTTCACAATGGGAGTGAATGATCTAGAGTGATGGGTTACAATGGGAGAGTTAGTGATCTAGAGGGATGGGTTTCAATGGGAGAATTAGTGATCTAGTGGGATGGTTCACAATGGGAGGTATTGATCTAGAGGTAGGGTTACAATGGGAGAGTTTTTGATCTAGAGGGACTGGTTTCAGTGGGAGAGTTAGTGATCTAGAGGGATGGGGTTAAATGGGAGTGTTAATGATCTAGAGGGATGGGTTTCAGTGGGAGTGTTCATGATCGAGAGGAATGGGTTTCAATGGGAGTTAGTGATCTAGAGTGATGAGTTTCAATGGGAGTGTTAGTGATCTAGAGGGATGGGTTTCAGTGGGAGTGTTAGTGATCTGGAGGGATGGGTTTCAATGGGAGAGTTAGTGATATAGAGGGATGGTTCACAATGGGAGATAATGATCTAGAGTGATGGGTTACAATGGGAGAGTTAGTGATCTAGAGGGAAGAGGTTTCAATGGGAGAGTTAGTGATCTAGAGGGATGGTTCACAATGGGAGATATTGATCTAGAGGGAGGGTTACAATGGGAGAGTTAATGATCTTGAGGGACTGGTTTCAATGGGAGAGTTAGTGATCTAGAGGGATGGGGTTCAATGGGAGTTAGTTATCTAGAGGGATGGTTCACAATGGGAGAGTCAGTGATTGAGAGGGATGGGTTTCAAAGCGAGAGTTAGTGATCTTGAGGGATGGTTCACAATGGGAGAATTAGTGATCTAGAGGGATGGTTCACAATGGGAGAGCTAGTAATATAGAGGGATGGTTCACAAATGGAGAGTTAGTGATCTAGAGGGATGGGTTTCAATGGGAGAGTTAGTGATCTAGAGGAATAGGTTTCAGTGGGAGATTTAGAGATCTAGAGGGATGGGTTTCAATGGGAGAGTTAGTGATCTAGAGGGACGGGTTTCAATGGGAAAGTTAGTGAACTAGAGGGATGTGTTTCAATGGGAGACCTATTGATCTAGAGGGATGGGTTTCAATGGGAATTAGTGATCTAGAGTGATGGGTTTCAGTGGGAGAGTTAGTGATCTAGAGTGATGGGTTTCAATGGGTGAGTTAGTGATCTAGAGGGAAGGGTTTCAATGGGAGAGTTAGTGATCTAGAGGGTCTGGTTCACAATAGGAGATTTAGTGATCTATAGGGATGGTTCACAGTGGGAGTGTTAGTGATCTAGAGGGATGTGTTTCAATGGGAGTTAGTCATCTAAAGGGATGGGTTTCAATGTGAGCTATTGATCTAGAGGAATACGTTTCATTGGGAGATTTAGTGGTCTAGAGGGATGGATTTCAAGGGAAGAGTTAGTGATCGAGAGGGATGGGTTTCAATGGGAGAGTTAATGATCTAGAGTGATTGGTTTCCTTGGTAGAGTTAGTGATCCAGAGGGATGGGTTTCAATGGGAGAGTTAGTGATCTAGAGGGATGGGTTTCAATGGGAGTTAGTGATCTAGAGTAATGGGTTTCAGTGGGAGAGTTATTGATCTAGATGGCTGGGTTTCAATGGGAGAGTTAGTGATCTAGAGGGATGGGTTTCAATGGGAGAGTTTGTCATCTAGAGGGACAGGATTCAAAGGGAGAGTTAGTTATCTAGAGGGATGGCTTCCAATGGGAGAGTTATTGATCTAAAGGGATGGGTTTTAATGGGAGAGTTATGATCTAGAGGGATGGGTTTCAATGGGAGAGTTAGTGATCTAGAGGGATGGGTTGAAATGGGAGTTACTCATCTAGAGTGATGGGTTTCAATGCTAGAGTTAGTGATCTAGAGGGATGGGTTTCTGTGGGATAGTTAGTGATCTAGAGGGATGGGTTTCAATGGGAGAGTTAGTGATCTAGAGGGATGGGTTGAAATGGGAGTTACTCATCTAGAGTGATGGGTTTCAATGCTAGAGTTAGTGATCTAGAGGGATGGGTTTCTGTGGGATAGTTAGTGATCTAGAGGGATGGGTTTCAATGGGAGAGTTAGTAATCTAGAGGGACAGGAATCAATGGGAAAGTTAGTGTCTAGAGGGATGGGATTCAATGGGAGTTACTGCTCTAGAGGGATGTGTTTCAATGGGAGAGTTAATGATCTAGATGGAAGGGTTTCAATGGGAAGTAGTGATCTAGAGGGATGGTTTTCAATGAGAATTAGTGATCTAGAGGGAAGGGTTTCATTGGGAGATTTAGTGATCTAGAGGGACGGGATTCAATGGGAGAGTTAGTGATCTAGAGATACGGGTTTCAATGGGAGAGTTATTGTTCTAGAGTGATGGGTTTCAATGGGAGAGTTAGTGATCTAGAGGGACGGGTTTCAATGGGAGAGTTAGTGCTCTAGAGTGAGTTGTTTCAAAGGGAGAGTTAGTGATCTAGAGGGATGGGTTTCAATGGGAGTTAGTGATCTAGAGGGATGAATTTCAATGGGAGAGTTAGTGATCTAGAGGGATGGTTCACAATGGGAGAGTTAGTCATCTAGAGGGATGGGTTTCAACGTGAGATAATGATCTATAGGAATAGGTTTCATTGGCAGATTTTGTGGTCTAGAGGGATGGGTTTCAAGGGAGAGTTAGTGATCTAGATGGATGGTTCACAGTGGGAGTTATTGATCTAGAGGTGGGGTTACAATGGGAGAGTTAGGGATCTAGAGGGACTGGATTCAATGGGAGTGTTTGTGATCTAGAGGGATGGGTTACAATGGGAGAGTTAGTGATCTAGAGTGATGGGTTTCAAATGGAGAGTAAGTGATCTTGAGGGATGGGGTTCAATGGGAGTTAGTGATCTAGAGGGATGGTTCACAAAATGAGAGTTAGTGATCTAGAGGGATGGGTTTCAATAGGAGAGTTAGTGTTCTAGAGGGATGGTTCACAATGGGAGAGTTTGTGATCTAGATGGATGGTTCACAATGGGAGAGTTAGTGATCTAGAGGGATGGTTCACTATGGGTGAGTTAATGATTTGGAGGGATGGGTTTGAATGGGAGAGTTAGTGATCTAGATGGATGGTTCACAATAGCAGATTTAGTGATCTAGAGGGATGGTTCACAATGGGAGAGTTAGTTATCTAGAGGGATGGTTCACAATGGGAGAGTTAGTGATCTAGAGGGATGGGTTTCAATGGGAGTTAGTGATCTAGCGTAATGACTTTCAATGGGAGTGTTAGTGATCTAGAGGGATGGGTTTCAGTGGGAGTGTTAGTGATCTGGAGGGATGGGTTTCAGTGGGAGTGTTAGTGATCTGGAGGGATGGGTTTCAATGGGAGAGTTAGTGATCTAGAGGGATGGTTCACAATGGGAGGTATTGATCTAGAGGTAGGGTTACAATGGGAGAGTTAATGATCTAGAGGGACTGGTTTCAATGGGAGAGTTAGTGATCTAGAGGGATGGGGTTCAATGGGAGAATTACTGATCTAGAGGAATGGGGTTCAATGGGAGTTAGTGATCTAGTGGGATGGGTTACAATGGGAGAGTTAGTGATCTAGAGGGATGGGTTTCAAATGGAGAGTTAGTGATCTAGAGGCATGGGGTTCAATGGGAGTTAGTGATCTAGAGGGATGGGTTACAATGGGAGACTTAGTGATCTAGAGGGATGGGTTTCAAAGGAAGAGTTAGTTATCTAGAGGGATGGGATTCAATGGAGAGTTAGTGATCTAGCGGGATGGGTTTGAATGGGAGAGTTAGTGATCTAGAGGGATGGGTTTCGCTGGGAGACTTATTGATCTAGAGGGATGGGATTCAATTGGAGTTAGTGATCTAGAGTGATGGGTTTCAGTTGAAGAGTTAGTGATCTAGAGGGCTGGGTTTCAATGGTAGAGTTAGTGATCTAGAGGGATGGGTTTCAATGGGAGTTAGTGATCTAGAGTGATGAGTTTCAATGGGAGTGTTCGTGATCTAGAGGGATGGGTTTCAGTGGGAGTGTTAGTGATCTGGAGTGATGGGTTACAATGGGAGAGTTTGTGATCTAGAGGGATGGGTTTCAATGGGAGAGTTAGTGATCTAGAGGGATGGTTCACAATGGCAGGTATTGATCTAGAGGTAGGGTTACAATGGGAGAGTCAATGATCTAGAGGGACTGGTTTCAATGGGAGAGTTAGTGATATAGAGGGATGGGGTTCAAAGGGAGAGTTGCTGATCTAGAGGGATGGGGTTCAATGGGAGTTAGTGTTCTAGAGGGATGGGTTACAATGGGAGAGTTAGTGATCTAGAGGGATGGGTTTCAAATGGAGAGTTAGTGATCTAGAGGTATGGGGTTCAATGGGAGTTAGTGATCAAGAGGGATGGGTTACAATGGGAGAGATAGTGATCTAGAGGGATGGGTTTCAAAGGGAGAGTTAGTGATCTAGAGGGATGGGATTCAATGGAGAGTTAGTGATCTAGTGGGATGTGTTTGAATGGGAGAGTAAGTGATCTAGAGGGATGGGTTTCAATGGGAGACTTATTGATCTAGAGGGATGGGATTCAATTGGAGTTAGTGATCTAGAGTGATGGGTTTCAGTTGAAGAGTTCGTGATCTAGAGGGCTGGGTTTCAATGGGAGAGTTAGTGATCTAGAGGGATGGGTTTCAATGGAAGTTAGTGATCTAGAGGGATGGGTTTCAATGGGAGAGTTCATGATCGAGAGGGATGGGTTTCAGTGGGAGAGTTAGTGATCTAGAGGGATGGGTTTCAATGGGAGCGTTAGTGATCTAGATGGAAGGTTCACAATGGGAGTTAATGATCTAGAGTGATGGGTTACAATGGGAGAGTTAGTGATCTAGAGGGATGGGTTTCAATGGGAGAGTTAGTGATCTAGAGGGATGGTTCACAGTGGGAGTTATTGATCTAGAGGTAGGCTTACAATGGGAGAGTTAGTGATCTAGAGGGACTGGTTTCAATGGGAGATTTAGTGATCTAGAGGGATGGGTTTCAAAGGGAGAATTAGTGCTCTAGAGGGATGGGCTTCAATGGGAGTTAGTGATCTAGAGGGATGTGTTACAATGGGAGAGTTATTGATCTAGAGGGATCGTTTTCAAATGGAGAGTTAGTGATCTAGAGGGATGGGGTTCAATGGGTGTTAGTGATCTAGAGGGATGGGTTACAATGGGAGAGTTAGTGATCTGGAGGGATGGGTTTCAAAGGGAGAGTTAGTGATCTAGAGGAATGGGATTCAATGGGAGTTAGTGATCTAGAGGGATGGTTCACAATGGGAGAGTTAGTGATCTAGAGGGATGGGTTTCAATGGGAGAGTTAGTGATCTAGAGGCATTGGTTTCAATGGGAGTTAGTGATCTAGAGGGATGGTTCACAATGGGAGAGTTAATGATTTAGAGGGGTGGCTTTCACTGGGAGAGTTAGTGATCTAGAGGGATGGTTCACAATGGGAGAGTTAGTGATCTAGAGGGATGGGTTTCAATGGGAGAGTTAGTGATCTAGAGGGATGGTTCACAAAGGGAGAGTTAGTGATCTAGATGGATGGTTCACAATGGGAGAGCTAGTTATCTAGATCGATGGTTCACAATGGGAGAGTTAGTGATCTAGAGGGATGGGTTTCAATATGAAAGTTACTGATCTAGAGGGATAGTTCACTATCGGAGAGTTAGTGATCTAGAGGGATGGTTCACAATGGGAGAGTTAGTGATCTAGAGGGTTGTGTTTCAATGGGAGTTAGTCATCTAAAGGGATGGGTTTCAATGTGAGTTAGTGATCTACAGGAATAGGTTTCAATGGGAGATTTAGAGATCTTGAGGGATGGGTTTCAATGTGAGAGTTAGTGATCTAGAGGGACGGGTTTCAATGGGAGAGTTAGTGATCTAGATGGATGGGTTTCAATGGGAGACTTAGTGATCTAGAGGGATGGGTTTCAATGGGAGTTAGTGATCTAGAGTGATGGGTTTCAGTGGGTGAGTTAGTGATGTAGAGGGCTGGGTTTCAATGGTAGAGTTAGTGATCTAGAGGGATGGGTTTCAATGGGAGCGTTCGTCATCTAGAGGGACAGGTTTCAATGGGAGAGTTAGTGATCTAGAGGGATGGGTTTCAATGGGAGAGTTAGTGATCTAGAGGGATGGGTTTCAATGGGAGAGTTACTGATCTAGAGGGATGGGTTTCAATGGGTGTTAGTGATCTAGAGTGATGGGTTTCAATGGGAGAGTTAGTGATCTAGAGGGATGGGTTTCAGTGGGAGAGTTACTGATCTAGAGGGATGGGTTTCAATGGGAGAGTTAGTATTCCAGAGGGACGGGTAAGAATGGGAGAGTTAGTGTCTAGAGGGATTCGTTTCAATGGGAGTTAGTGGTCTAGAGGGATGTGTTTCAATGGGAGAGTTAGTGATCTAGAGGGATGGGTTTCAATGGGAGTTAGTGATCTAGAGGGATGGGTTTCAATGGGAGACTTAGTGATCTAGAGGGAGGGGTTTCAATGGGAGAGTTAGTGATCCAGAGGGACGGGCTTTAATGGGAGACCTATTGTTCTAGAGTGATGGGTTTCAATGGGAGAGTTGGTGATCTAGAGGGATGGGTTTCAATGGGAGAGTTAGTGATCTAGAGGGATGGGTTTCAAAGGGATAGTTAGTGATCTAGAGGGATGGTGTTCAATGGGAGTTAGTGATCTAGAGGGATGGTTCACAATGGGAGAGTTAGTGATTTAGAGGGATGGGTTTCAATGGAAGAGTTAGTGATCTAGAGGGATGGTTCACAATGGGAGAGTTAGTGATCTAGAGGGATGGGTTTCAATGGGAGAGTTAGTTATCTAGAGGGATTGTTCACAATTGGAGAGTTTGTGATCTAGAGGGATGGTTCACAATGGGAGAGTTAGTGATCTAGAGGAATGGTTCACAATGCAAGAGTTAATGATCTAAATGGATGGGTTTCAATGGGAGAGTTAATGATCTAGATGGATGGGTCACAATAGGAGTGTTAGTGATCTAGAGGGATGGTTCATAATTGGAGAGATAGTGATCTAGAGGGACGGGTTTCAATGGGAGAGTTAATGATCTAGAGGGACGGGTTTCAATGGGAGAGTTAGTGATCTAGAGTGATCGGTTTCAATGGGAGAGTTAGTGATCTAGAGGGATGGGTTTCAATGGGAGACTTAGTGATCTAGAGGGATGGATTTCAATGGGAGATTTAATGATCTAGAGGGATGGGTTTCAGTGGGAGTTAGTGATCTAGAGGAATGGGTTTCAATGGGAGAGTTAGTTTTCTAGATGGATGGGTTTCTATGGGAGAGGTAGTGATCTAGAGGGATGGGTTTCAATGGGAGTTAGTGAACTAGAGGGATGGGTTTCAATGGGAGTTAGTGAACTAGAGGGATGGGTTTCAATGGGAGTTAGTGAACTAGAGGGATGGGTTTCAATGGTAGTTATTGATCTTGGGGGTGGGTTTCAATTGGAGTTAGTCATCTTGGGGGATGAATTTCAAGGGGAGTTAGTGATCTTGGGGGATGAATTTCAATGGGAGTTAGTGATCTTTGGGGCTGTGTTTCAATGGGAGAGTTAGTGATCTAGAAGGATGGGTTTCAAGGGGAGTTAGTGATCTTGGGGTATAGATTTCAAGGGGTGTTCGTGATCTTGGGAGATTGATTTTAAGAGGAGTTAATGATCTTGGGGGATGGGCTTTGCTGAGAATCGTGGTTGAGTTCATGGATCTATGTGAATTAATGAAAAGGAGTGGCAGAGAGTGATATCAACTACAAATTTCACTGATTTTCCAGATTTTACCTTGTGAAAGATCTAAAGATTCCTCAAAGGAACAAAATCAGTCTAGTCTGGCCACATCAGGAGTGACAGGAATTAAATAAAATGTTTGTGAAAGATGTTGATTGAAAGGAGCAAGCTAAGGGAATAGTGAGAGGTGAGGAGGTTTGGGGAGGGAGCTAAATACCCGGTCAGTAATATAGGAATGACTATAATATTGCAGGTGTAGGATGGCACAATTCAAGATGTGTTGAATTCTCAGTGAATGTTTTTTATTCATTCCTGGGATGTGGGCTTCGCTGGCTGGGCCAGCATTTATTGCCCATCCCTAGCTGTCCTTGAGAAGGTGGTGGTGAGCTGCCTTCTTGAACCACTGCAGTCCATGTGGTGTAGGTACACCCACAGTGCTGTTAGGGAGGGAGTCCAGGATTTTGACCCAACGACAGTGAAGGAACGGTGATATATTTCCAAGTCAGGATGGTGAGTGACTTGGAGGGGAACTTCCAGGTGGTGGTGTTCCCATCTATCTGCTGCCCTTGTCTTTCTAGATGGTAGTGGTCGTGGGTTTGGAAGGTGCTGTTGAAGGAGCCTTGGTGAATTCCTGCAGTGCATCTTGTAGATGGTACACACACTGCTGCTACTGTGCGTCGGTGGTGGAGGGAGTGAATGTGTGAGTATGTGGTGCCAATCAAGCGGCTGCTTTGTCCTGGATGGTGTCCAGCTTCTTGAGTGTTGTAGGAGCTGCACTCATCCAGGAAAGTGATGAATATTCCATCACATTCCTGACTTGTGCATTGTAGATGGTGGACAGGCTTTGGGGAGTCAGGAGGTGAGTTACTCATTACACGATTCCTAGTCTCTGACCTGCTCTTGTAGCCACAGTATGTATATGGCTGGTCCAGTTCAGTTCCTGATCAATGGTAACCCCCAGGATGTTGATAGTGGGGGATTCAGTGATAGTAATGCCATTGAACATCAAGGGGTGATGGTTGGATTCTCTATTGTTGGAGATGGTCATTGCCTGACACTTGTGTGGTGTGAATGTTACTTACCACTTGTCAGCTCAAGCCTGGTCTCCTTATCTGAGGAAGGATGTACTTGCTATAGAGGGAGTGCAGCGAAGGTTTACTGACTGATTCCTGGGATAGCGGGACTGACGTATGAGGAGATTGAGTCGGTTAGGATTATATTCGCTGGAGTTCAGAAGAATGGTGGGGGGGGGGATCTCATAGAAGCCTATAAAATTCTAACAGGACTAGACAGGGTAGATGCAGGAAGGATGTTCCTGATGGTGGGGAAGTCCAGAACCAGAGGTCACAGTCTGAGGATACGGGGTAGACCATTTAGGACTGAGATGAGGAGAAATGTCTTCACCCAGAGAGTGGTGAGTCTCTGGAATTCACTACCACAGAAAGTAGTTGAGACCAAAACATTGTATGTTTTAAAGAAGGAGTTAGATATAGCTCTTGGGGTGAAAGGGATCAAAGGATATGGGGAGAAAGCGGGAGCAGGATATTGAGTTGGATGATCAGCCATGATCATAATGAATGGCGGAGCAGGCTCGAAGGGCCGAATGGCCTCCTCCTGCTCCTAGTTTCTATGCTTCTATGAGGTCTGGAAGAACAGGGAAACCCCCAGGCTGTCTGAATCTATAAAGTGGGGAGAATGGGTCGAGTGTAAAGAAGGATTATACTGTAAATATGTTGGGTTAAGATTTGGGGGAGGTAAAACATAAGGGAGTTTGGCATAGCAAGGGTTAATGTGGGACAGGAGAACAGTGTGCCCACAGTGTGAGGTAAACAGTCACATTGCAAGGGAACTGGGTCAGTCTAGGAGTATGCAGAGACCTGCGTAGAAGTCAGCATGGAGTTAGCTCATAGTCTGTACATATGTAAATAGTTATGGGTTAACAATAAACACTACTGTTCAACTTTGCAAGCCTCTTAACCTCTTTGTGAGACCTACTGAACAAACCCTCACACCAATTACATTTCCAGATAACCTGTGAAAAGCACTTCTAGGTGAGGCAAGAGAGAAAATGGGCGGCAGGAAGGAAAGAGATACTAGTCCAAGCGTTTACAACTGCAGGGCTTGATTTCCCTGGGATCTGGAGGAGAATTGACTTTGACAAGGAGAAGAGGCGCTGATTTCTGGCCACTTGTTTTGTTTAAGGGGGTGTTACACCTGAGGCCCTGAGTTTGTGAGGGGGCATCAGCTCAGGGTGTCTAGGTTTGAAAATCGGATCACCCTCAGGTTAGTGAGCGCAGGGATCACAGGCTAACATGATATAGTGTGAGCTCGAACGTGTGTAGCAGGGTTCAGGATGAGCTGGTGTCACTGGAGGGAGAACGATGTGAGGCTGCTCAGCACAGTGTTACAGTGGGCACGTGTGGGGGAGAGTTTCAACAACAGAAACACTGAGGAAAAAGCAGGAACAGGTATGGAGGTGCTATATTCAGCCTAAACAGAAACAGAATTACCTGGAAAAGCTCAGCAGGTCTGGCAGCATCGGTGGAGAAGAAAAGAGTTGACGTTCCGAGCCCTCATGACCCTTCAACAGAACTGAGTGAATGTGGAGAGAAACACAAAGCCTGGATTTGAAAGGGACTTTCAACTACAATGAACTCTTATTCATGCCTCTGCTGTCCTCTAGTGACTGCCTGCTGCACCACAGATTGCAAATATAAACTATTGACAAAGCACTTTGTAGTAAAAGGAGGGTAAAGCCAACGAAAGGGTGGTGCAGGAGGAAGATTCTTGGGACCAGTTCTGGGGGAGTTGGAACCAGTACATGGAGGGGTTGTGTCTACAGGTAACTGGGACTGAGTTCCTTGCTCGTCCAGTTGGAGAGGGTTTTAACTAACTTGGCTGAGGTGTGGGAACCAGGAGATGGTAATCAGAGAGGGGCACAGGATAGCACGAGATAGCGCTATAATGGGGAATAGTAAGTTAATAACTGGAGTCTGAGTAATGGAGAAAATAATAAAGTCTAAATCAGAATTCCAGTATCTGTGTGTGAATGAACAGAGTGGTTAGTAAGATTGGGGGGTTACAGCACAGATTGTCATGTGGAAATAGGCTATAACAGAGATTCAAGGAGGGGTGCAATATGAACAGATGCCAGCCTCCAGCCAAGTCGATTCATTCCACATGACATCAAGAAACGGCTGAAGGCACTGGATACTACACAGGCTATGGGCCTGGACAATATTCTGGCAAGAGTGCTGAAGACTTGTGCTCCAGAGCTTGCTGTGCCCCTAGCCAAGCTGTTCCAGTACAGCTACAACACTGACATCCACCCGGCTATGTGGAAAATTGCCCAGGTATGTCCTGTACACAAAAAGCAGGACAAATCCAACCCGGCCAATTACTGCCCCATCAGTCTACTCTCCATCATCAGTAAAGTAATGGAAGGAATCATCAACAGTGCTATCAAGCAGCACTTGCTTAGCAATAACCTGCTCACTGATGCCCAGTTTGGGTTCTGCCAGGGTCACTCAGCTCCTGACCTCATTACAGCCTTGGTTCAAACATGGACAAAAGAGCTGAACTCCTGAGGTGAGGTGAGAGTGACTGCCCTTGACATCAAGGCAGCATTTGACCGAGTGTGGCATCAAGGAGCCCGAGCAGACAGGAAACAAAGAGTAGGAATAAACGGGTCTTTTTCCGAATGGCAGGCAGTGACTAGTGGGGTACCGCAGGGATCGGTGCTGGGACCTCAGCTATTAACAATATATCTTAATGATTTAGATGAGGGAACTAAATGTAATATCTCCAAATTTGCAGATGACACAAAGCTGGGTGGGAGAATGAGCTGTGAGGAGGATGCAGAGATGCTTCAGTGTGATTTGGACGAGCTGAGTGAGTGGGCAAATGCATGGAAGATGCAGTATAATGTGGATAAATGTGAGGTTATCCACTTTGGTAGCAAAAACAGGAAGGCAGATTATTATCTGAATGACTATAAATTGAGAGAGGGGAATGTAGAACGAGACCTGGGTGTCCTTGTACACCAGTCGCTGAAGGTGAACATGCAGGTGCAGCAGGCGGTAAAGAAGGCAAATGGTATGTTGGCCTTCATAGTCAGAGGATTCGAGTACAGGAACAGGGATGTCTTGCTGCAATTATACAGGGCCTTGGTGAGACCACACCTGGAATATTGTGTGCAGTTTTGGTCTCCTTATCTGGGGAAGGATGTTCTTGCTAAAGAGGGAGTGCACCGAAGGTTTACCGACTGATTCCTGGGATGGCGGGACTGACATATGAGGAGAGATTGAGTTGATTAGGATTATATTCGCTGGAGTTCAGAAGGATGAGGGGGGGATATCATAGAAACCTATAAAATTCTAACAGGACTAGACAGGGCAGATGCAGGAAGGATGTTCCTGATGGTGGGGGAGTCCAGAACCAGGGTCACAGTCTGAGGATATGGGGTAGATCATTTAGGACTGAGATGAGGAGAAATGTCTTCACCCAGAGAGTGGTGAACCTGTGGAATTCGCTACCACAGAAAGGAGTTGAGGCCAAAACATTGTATGTTTTCAAGAAGGAGTTAGATATAGCTCTTGGGGTGAAAGGGATCAAAGGGTATGGGGAGAAAGCAGGAGCAGGCTATTGAGTTGGATGATCAGCCATGATCATAATGAATGGCGGAGCAGGCTCGAAGGGCCGAATGGCCTACTCCTGCTCCTAGTTTCTATGTTTCTAAAACAGGAGCCAGTGGGAATCAGGGGGAAAACTCTCCGCTGGTTGGAGTCATACCCAGCACAAAGGAAGATGGTTGTGTTGTTGGAGGTCAGTCATCTCAGCTCCAGGACATCACTGCAGGAGTTCCTCAGGGTAGTGTCCTCGGCTCAACCATCTTCAGCTGCTTCATCAATGACCTTCCTTCCATCATAAGGTCAAAAGTGGGGATGTTCGCTGATGATTGCACAATGTTCAGCACCATTCACGACTCCTCACATACTGAAGCAGTCCATGTCCAAATGCAGCAAGACCTGGACAATATCCAGGCTTGGGCTGACAAGTGGTAAGTAACATTCACACCACACAAGTGTCAGGCAGCGACCATCTCCAACAAGAGAGAATCTAACCATCACCCCTTGACATCCAATGGCATTACCATCATTGAATCCCCCACTATCAACATCCTGGGGGTTATTATTGACCAGAAAGTGAACTAGATTAGCCATATAAATACTGTGGCTACAAGAGCAGATCAGAGGTTAGGAATTCTGTGGCAAGTAACTCACCTCCTGACTCCTCAAAGCCTGTCCACCATCTGCAAGGCACAAGTAAGGAGTGTGATGGAATACTCCCCACTTGCCTGGATGAGTGCAGCTCCCACAACACACAAGAAGCTCGTCACTGTCCAGGACAAAGCAGCCGCTTGATTGGCACCACATCCACAAACATTCACTCCCTCCACCACCGACACACAGTAGCAGCAGTGTGTGTACCATCTACAAGATGCACTGCAGGAACTCACCAAGGCTTTGAACAGAGCATCTGAACAGAGCCGGGACAGAGTTCCTAGCGAGTCGTTTTGCTCGTGCTGAAATAGAGAACAGTAAGTTAATAGGTGGAGTAGGAGTACGGGAGCAAGTGATGAAGTCTAAATCAGGGTTACACTACATGTATGTGAATGCACGGAGTCTAGTTAATAAAATTGAAGAGTTACAGGCACAGATTGCCCTGTGGGATGATGATGTTGTGGCGATAACAGAAACCTGGCTTAAGGAAAGGCAGATCTGTGTGCTAAATATTCCTGCTTATAGTGTTCAGAAAAGGTAGGAAAGAGAAAAAAGGAGGAGGGGTGACATTTTTGGTTAAGGAGAGTATTGCAATACTGGAGAAAGAGGATTTCTCAGAGGATTCAAGGTCAGAATCGATTTGGCTAAAGCTAAGGAATAAGAAGGGTCCAATTACATTGTTTGGTGTGATATGTAGACCACCAGCATCTGGGAAGGATATAGGGGAACAAATCTGTAAGGGAATTACAGAGAAGTATAAACATCATAGAATAGATATAATGGGGGACTTTAATTACCCGTATATAGACTGGGATAGTGGTAGTGTAAGGGGCAGTGAGGGACAAGCGTTCCTAGGTTGTGTTCAGGAAAATTTCCTACGGCAGTATGTGTCCAGTCCAACGAGAAAGAAGGCACTGATAGAGCTGGTTCTTGGGAATGAGATGGGCCATGTAGATCAAGTGTCAGTGGGGGAACATTTAGGGGACAGTGATCATTGTATCATAAGGTTTGGGATGACAGTGGAAAATGACATTGGTCAATCCAGAGTAAGAATAATCAACTGGCACAGAGCGGACTTCAATGGGGCAAGAACGGAGTTGGGCCAGATAAACTGGAACCGAAGGCTGGTGGAAGAAACAGTAGCTGAACAATGGGCTACCTTCAAAGAGGAGATGGCTTGGGCACAGTAAAGGTATGTTCCCTCAAAAGGGAAGGGGAGCACAAACAAATCCAGAGCTCCCTGGATGACAAAGGAGATAGAAATTAAGTTGAAGAAGAACAAATGTGCTAACAACAGGTGTAAGGTAGCAAATACAATTGAGAACCAAAGATAAAAACTAAAAACCTGCGGATGCTGGAAATCCAAAACAAAAACAGAATTACCTGGAAAAACTCAGCAGGTCTGGCAGCATCGGCGGAGAAGAAAAGAGTTGACGTTTCGAGTCCTCATGACCCTTCGACAGAACTTGCGTTCGAGTCCAAGAAAGAGTTGAAATATAAGCTGGTTTAAGGTGTGTGTGTGGGGGGCGGAGAGATAGAGAGACAAAGAGGTGGAGGGGGGGGGGGTGTGGTTGTAGGGACAAACAAGCAGTGATAGAAGCAGATCATCAGAAGATGTCAACGACAATAGTACAATAGAACACATAGGTGTTAAAGTTAAAGTTGGTGATATTATCTAAACGAATGTGCTAATTAAGAATGGATGGTAGGGCACTCAAGGTATAGCTCTAGTGGGGTTTTTCTTTTATATAATGGAAATAGGTGGGAAAAGGAAAATCTTTATAATTTATTGGGAAAAAAAGGGAAGGGGGAAACAGAAAGGGGGTGGGGATGGGGGAGGGAGCTTACGACCTAAAGTTGTTGAATTCAATATTCAGTCCAGAAGGCTGTAAAGTGCCTAGTCGGAAGATGAGGTGCTGTTCCTCCAGTTTGCATTGGGCTTCACTGGAACAATGCAGCAAGCCAAGGACAGATATGTGGGCAAGAGAGCAGGGTGGAGTGTTGAAATGGCAAGCGACAGGGAGGTTTGGGTCATTCTTGCGGACAGACCGCAGGTGTTCTGCAAAGCGGTCGCCCAGTTTACGTTTGGTCTCTCCAATGTAGAGGAGACCACATTAGGAGCAATGAATGCAGTAGACTAAGTTGGGGGAAATGCAAGTGAAATGTTGCTTCACTTGAAAGGAGTGTTTGGGTCCTTGGACGGTGAGGAGAGAGGAAGTGAAGGGGCAGGTGTTGCATCTTTTGCGCGGGCATGGGGTTGTGCCATAGGAGGGGGTTGAGGAGTAGGGGGTGATGGAGGAGTGGACCAGGGTGTCCCGGAGGGAGCGATCCCTACGGAATGCCGATAAGGGGAGTGAAGGGAAGATGTGTTTGGTGGTGGCATCATGCTGGAGTTGGCGGAAATGGCGGAGGATGATCCTTTGAATGCGGAGGCTGGTGGGGTGATAAGTGAGGACAAGGGGGACCCTATCGTGTTTCTGGGAGGGAGAAGAAGGCGTGAGGGCGGATGCGCGGGAGATGGGCCGGACACGGTTGAGAGCCCTGTCAACGACCGTGGGTGGAAAACCTCGGTTAAGGAAGAAGGAGGACATGTCAGAGGAACTGTTTTTGAATGTAGCATCATCGGAACAGATGCGACGGAGGCGAAGGAACTGAGAGAATGGGATGGAGTCCTTACAGGAAGCGGGGTGTGAGGAGCTGTAGTCGAGGTAGCTGTGGGAGTCGGTAGGCTTGTAATGGATATTGGTGGACAGTCTATCACCAGAGATTGAGACAGAGAGGTCAAGGAAGGGAAGGGAAGTGTCAGAGATGGACCATGTGAAAATGATGGAGGGCTGGAGATTGGAAGCAAAATTAATAAATTTTTCCAAGTCCTGACGAGAGCATGAAGCGGCACCGAAGTAATCATCGATGTACCGGAGAAAGAGTTGTGGAAGGGGGCCGGAGTAGGACTGCAACAAGGAATGTTCCACATACCCCTTAAAGAGACAGGCATAGCTGGGGCCCATGCGGGTACCCATAGCCACACCTTTTATTTGGAGGAAGTGAGAGGAGTTGAAGGAGAAATTGTTCAGCGTGAGAACAAGTTCAGCCAGACGGAGGAGAGTAGTGGTGGATGGGGATTATTTGGGCCTCTGTTCGAGGAAGAAGCTAAGGGCCCTCAGACCATCCTGGTGGGGGATGGAGGTGTAGAAGGATTGGACATCCATGGTGAAGAGGAAGCGGTTGGGGCCAGGGAACTGGAAATTGTTGATGTGACGTGAGGTGTCAGAGGAATCACGGATGTAGGTGGGAAGGGACTGGACAAGGGGAGAGAGAAGGGAGTCAAGATAACGAGAAATGAGTTCTGTGGGGCAGGAGCAAGCTGAGACGATCGGTCTACCGGGGCAGTTCTGTTTGTGGATATTGAGAACCAAGCTGAATACTGAAGGTTCAGAAAGGATGTGAAAAAGCAAATAAGGGAAGCAAAGAGGGATTATGAAGAAGGACTGGCAGCTAACATAAAAGGAAATCCCAAAATATTCTAAAAGCACATCAATAGTAAAAGTGGGGTAAAAGGAGGAGTAGGGCCAATTAGGGACCAAAAAAGGGATTTACACAGAGGCAAGAGGCATGGCTGAGGTGTTACATGAATACTTTGCATCTGTCTTTACCTACAAGGTAAATGCTGCCCAGGCCATGGTGACAGAGAAGGAAACTCAATCACTAGAAGGGTTTAAATTGATAAGGAGAAGGTATTGGGCAAGCTGTTGGTACTTAAAAGTTGATAAGGCACTGGGACCGGATGAGATGCATTCGAGAATATTGAAGGGAGTGAGAATGGAAATTGCAGAGGCACTGGCAATAATCTTTCAATGTCCCCTGGATTCGGGGGAGGTGCCAGGGGACTGGAGAATTGTTCAAGATAGATTGTAAAGATCTGCCCTGCAATTACAGACCAATCAGTTTAACTTTGGTAACAAAAACAGAATTACCTGGAAAAACTCAGCAGGTCTGGCAGCATCGGCGGAGAAGAAAAGAATTGACTTTTCGAGTCCTCATGACCCTTTGACAGAACTTGAGTTTGAGTTCAAGAAAGAGTTGAAATATAAGCTGGTTTAAGGTGTGTGTGTGGGGGGCGGAGAGATAGAGGGACAGAGAGGTGGAGGGGGGGGGTGTGGTTGTAGGGACAAACAAGCAGTGATAGAAGCAGATCATCAAAAGATGGTAACAAGCAACAGAACAAAAGAACACATAGGTGTTAAAGTTAAAGTTGGTGATATTATCTAAATGAATGTGCTAATTAAGAATAGATGGTAGGGCACTCAAGGTATAGCTCTAGTGGGGACGGGGGGAGCATAAAAGATTTTAAAATATTTTAAAATAATGGAAATAGGTGGGAAAAGAAAAATCTATATAATTTATTGGAAAAAAAACAAAAGGAAGGGGGAAACAGAAAGGGGGTGGGGATGGGGGAGGGAGCTCAAGACCTAAAATTGTTGAATTCAATATTCAGTCCGGAAGGCTGTAAAGTGCCTAGTCGGAAGATGAGCTGTTGTTCCTCCAGTTTGCGTTGGGCTTCACTGGAACTGTCACTGACCTCATCTCCACTGGTGATCTTCCCTCCCACAGCTTCCAACCTGATAGTCGCCCAACCTCGGACGGCCCGCTTCTATCTCCTACCCAAAATCCACAAACAGAACTGCCCCAGTAGACCGATCGTCTCAGCTTGCTCCTGCCCCACGGAACTCATTTCTCGTTATCTTGACTCCCTTCTCTCTCCCCTTGTCCAGTCCCTTCCCACCTACATCCGTGATTCCTCTGACACCTTACGTCAAATCAACAATTTCCAGTTCCCTGGCCCCAACCGCTTCCTCTTCACCATGGACGTCCAATCCCTCTACACCTCTAGACCAGGATGGTCTGAGGGCCCTTAGCTTCTTCCTCGAACAGAGGCCCAAACAATCCCCATCCACCACTACTCTCCTCCATCTGGCTGAACTTGTTCTCACACTGAACAATTTCTCCTTCAACTCCTCTCACTTCCTCCAAATAAAAGGTGTGGCTATGGGTACCCGCATGGGCCCCAGTTATGCCTGTCTCTTTATGGGATATGTGGAACATTCCTTGTTGCAGTCCTACTCCGGCCCCCTTCCACAACTCTTTCTCCGGTACATCGATGATTACTTCGGTGCTGCTTCATGCTCTCGTCAGGACCTGGAAAAATTTATTAATTTTGCTTCCAATCTCCACCCCTCCATCATTTTCACGTGGTCCATCTCTGACACTTCCCTTCCCTTCCTTGACCTCTCTGTCTCAATCTCTGGTGATAGACTGCCCACCAATATCCATTACAAGCCTACCGACTCCCACAGCTACCTCGACTACAGCTCCTCACACCCCGCTTCCTGTAAGGACTCCATCCCATTCTCTCAGTTCCTTCGCCTCCGTCACATCTGTTCCGATGATGCTACATTCAAAAACAGTTCCTCTGACATGTCCTCCTTCTTCCTTAACTGAGGTTTTCCACCCACGGTCGTTGACAGGGTCCTCAACCGTGTCCGGCCCATCTCCCGCGCAAATGCCCTCACGCCTTCTCCTCCCTCCCAGAAACAAGATAGGGTCCCCCTTGTCCTCACTTATCACCCCGCCAGCCTCCGCATTCAAAGGATCATCCTCCGCCATTTCCGCCAACTCCAGCATGATGCCACCACCAAACACATCTTCCCTTCACCCCCCCTATCGGCATTCCGTAGGGATCGTTCCCTCCGGGACACCCTGGTCCACTCCTCCATCACCCCCTACTCCTCAACCCCCTCCTATGGCACCACCCCATGCCCACGCAAAAGATGCAACACCTGCCCCTTCACTTCCTCTCTCCTCACCGTCCAAGGACCCAAACACCCCTTTCAAGTGAAGCAACATTTCACTTGCATTTCCCCCAACTTAGTCTACTGCATTCGTTGCTCCCAATGTGGTCTCCTCTACATTGGAGAGACCAAACGTAAACTGGGCAACCGCTTTGCAGAACACCTGCGGTCTGTCCTCAAGAATGACCCAAACCTCCCTGTCCCTTGCCATTTTAACACTCCACCCTGCTCTCTTGCCCACATGTCTGTCCTTGGCTTGCTGCATTGTTCCAGTGAAGCCCAACGCAAACTGGAGGAACAACACCTCATCTTCCGACTAGGCACTTTACAGCCTTCCGGACTGAATATTGAATTCAACAATTTTAGGTCTTGAACTCCCTCCCCCATCCCCACCCCCTTTCTGTTTCCCCCTTCCTTTTGTTTTTTTTTCCAATAAATTATATAGATTTTTCTTTTCCCACCTATTTCCATTATTTTAAAATATTTTAAAATCTTTTATGCTCCCCCCATCCCCACTTGAGCTAAACCTTGAGTGCCCTACCATCCATTCTTAATTAGCACATTCGTTTAGATAATATCACCAACTTTAACACCTACGTGTTCTTTTGTTCTATTGTTGATGACATCTTTTGATGATCTGCTTCTATCACTGCTTGTTTGTCCCTACAACCACAGCAACACCCTCCACTTCTCTCTCTCTCTCTCCGCCCACCCCCCCATACACACACCTTAAATCAGCTTATATTTCAACTCTTTCTTGGACTCGAACTCAAGTTCTGTCGAAGGGTCATGAGGACTCGAAACATCAACTCTTTTCTTCTCCGCCGATGCTGCCAGACCTGCTGAGTTTTTCCAGGTAATTCTGTTTTTGTTTTGGATTTCCAGCATCCGCAGTTTTTTTGTTTTTATCTCTGAGTTTAACTTTGGTGATGGGGAAACTTCTAGAAACAATTATTCGGGGTAGAATTAAGACAGATGAAAAAATGAAGAAGCAGCACGGATTTGTTAAAGAAAAATCGTGTCTACCTAACTTGCTGGAGTTTTTTAAAGAGTTAACAGAGTTGGTTGGTGAGGGAAAGCCCGTTGATGTGGTGTATATGGACTTTCAAAAGGCGGTCAATACTGTCCACACAACAGACTTGTAAGGAAAGTTATAGGTCATGGAATAAAAGGGGCAGTAGCAATGTGGTTACAAAATTGACTGAGGGATAGGAAACAGAGTAATGGTTAATGGGTATTTTTCAGGCTGGAGGAAGGTTTGTAGTGGAGTTCCACAGGGGTCGAGATTGGGACTCTTGCTTTTCCTGATATATATATAAGTGACCTAGATCTTGGTGTGCAGGGGACAATTTCAAAGTTTGCGAATAACACAAAACTTGGGACAATTGTAAACTGTGAGGAGGACAGTGTAGAACTTCAAAAGGACATAGAGACATTGGTGGAGTGGGCAGATAGGTGGCAGATGAAGTTCAGCGAGGAGAAGTGTGAGGTACAAAGAACATGCAGAGACAGTATAAAATAATGGATACTATTGTACAGGGTGTACAGAAGCAGAGAGACCAGTACATCAGTCATTAAAGGTGGCAGGAGAGGTAGAGAGAGCTGTTTCTAAAGTATACAGTGTTCTAGGCTTCAGTAGTAGGGGCAAAGAGTACAAGAGCAGGGAGGTTATAATGAACTTACATAAGACACTGGTTAGACCTCAGCTGCAATATTGTGTACAGTTCTAGGAGCCACACTATAGGAAGGATGTGAACACATTGGAGAGAGTGCAGAAGAGGTTTACGAGAATGGTTCAAGGGATGAGACACTTCAGCTATGAGGATAGATTGGAGAAGTTGGAACTGTTTTCCTTGGAGAGGAGAAGGCTGAGAGGAGATTTTGAAGTTTTCAAAATCACGAGGGGTCTGGACAGAGTGGATAGGGAGAAACAGTCTGACAGTGTAACTTTCCCTCTGGTGGGAATGTGCCTCAAACCCAACCCTTCACACTCAGAATGCTGCTCAGTGACCCTCAGGTTTCTATCTCACCTGAGGTGAAGGAATACGAACGTTTTGCTACCATCGGCAGAGACACATCCTTGGTTTCCGGATCTCCATCTCCTGCTGATTGACGCCATGGCTCCTGTTCTGGGGTTGTGACCTGTCCGTGTGAGCTGCAGTGTTTCTCTGAAAGACAGTCAACACATTGGCTGTCAGTGGCTCAGTGATAGGAGGAGGCCATTCTGCCCCTCGAGCCTGTTACACAGGAACAGGAGGAGGCCATTCAGCCCCTCAAGGATGTTACACAGTAACAGGAGGAGGTCATTCAGCCCTTCGAGACTGTTACACAGGAACAGGAGGAGGCCATTCAGCCCCTCGAGCCTGTTACAAAGGAACAGGAGGAGGCCATTCAGCCCCCTCGAGCCTGCTACACAGGAACAGGAGGAGGCCATTCAGCCCCCTCGAGCCTGAAACACAGGAACAGGAGAAGACCATTCAGCCCCTTCTCGAGCCTGTTACACAGGAACAGGAGGAGGCCATTCAGCCCCTCGAGCCTGTTACACAGGAACAGGAGGAGGCCATTTAGCCCCTTCTCGAGCCTGTTACACAGGAACAGGAGGAGGCCATTCAGCCCCCTCGAGCCTGAAACACAGGAACAGGAGGAGGCCATTCAGCCCCTCGAGACTGTTACACAGGATCAGGAGGAGGCCATTCAGCCCCTCGAGACTGTTACACAGGAACAGGAGGAGACCATTCAGCCCCTCTCGAGCCTGTTACACAGGAACAGGAGGAGGCCATTCAGCCCCCTTGAGCCTGTTACACAGGAACAGGAGGAGGCCATTCAGCCCCCTTGAGCCTGTTACACAGGAACAGGAGGAGGCCATTCAGCCCTTCGAGGATGTTACACAGGAACAGGAGGAGGCCATTCAGCCCTTCGAGGATGTTACACAGGAACAGGAGGAGGCCATTCAGCCCTTCGAGGATGTTACACAGGAACAGGAGGAGGGCATTCAGCCCCTCTTGATCCTGTTACACAGGAAAAGGAGGAGGCCATTCAGCCCCTCGGGCCTGCTACACAGGAACAGGAGGAGGCCATTCAGCCCCTCGAGCCTGTTACACAGGAACAGGAGGAGGCCATTCAGCCCTTCGAGGATGTTACACAGGAACAGGAGGAGGCCATTCAGCCCCATCCCGAGACTGTTACACAGGAAAAGGAGGAGGCCATTCAGCCCCTTCTCGAGCCTGTTACACAGGAACAGGAGGAGGCCATTCAGCCCTTCGAGGATGTTACACAGGAACAGGAGGAGGCCATTCAGCCCCTCGAGCCTGTTACACAGGAACAGGAGGAGGCCATTCAGCCCCTTCTCGAGCCTGTTACACAGGAACAGGAGGAGGCCGTTCAGCCCCTCGAGCCTGTTACACAGGAACAGGAGGAGGCCATTCCGCCCCTTCAACCTGCTACACAGGAACAGGAGGAAGCCATTCAGCCCCTCGAGCCTGTTACACAGGAACAGGAGGAGGCCATTCAGCCCCTCGAGCCTGCTACACAGGAACAGGAGGAGGCCATTCAGCCCCTCGAGACGGTTACACAGGAACAGGAGGAGGCCATTCAGCCCCTCGAGACTGTTACACAGGAACAGGAGGAGGCCATTCAGCCCCTCGAGGATGTTACACAGGAACAGGAGGAGGCCACTCAGCATTCCATTAAATTATCCACATCAATTCCATTTACCAGCAATTTCTCTATATCCGTCCATAACTTTACCAACAATAATCTTTCTAGAAAGGTCCAATTGAACTCCATAAGCACCGAGAACCTTTCTTGGGGGGGATTGGGTTGCAGATTTCTACTGTCCATGGTGTAAAGTACTTCCTGGTAACACTGCTTCTCAGCCGAGCTGTAATTTGAAGGTACTTCTCCCATGCTCTGGATGCCCATGTTAAGAGGGGATTGTTCCTCTTATGTCCTGCTTTCTGGTTAGATGAGTTATTCAGACCCCAGACTCGGAGTGTCCTTAAACAACGAGCCATCGCTCTGACCCTGCCTGAGCGATCCTCACCTTGATCTCTGCTTTCCAGACGGGGCAGAGGTGAACGTAGCTGGTCCCCGCGGTGGAGCTGGTGAGTGCCGGTGATGCCTGGGATGTCCCTGGTCCCAGAGGGAGCTGAGCGATAGAGACCCGATCGCTGGGGCTGGCTGGGAAAGCAGAGCTGGGGACAGGCGCTGGCAGAAGCTCGGGGACTGCAAACCGTTCTGTGCCTGCTCAGAGACACAGACACAGAGAGAAAGTGGGCAGAGAGAAGGACAAAAGCATTGACAGACCCATCAGTCTAATGTCACAATATAGCAGAAGATCAAATTCTGAATAAGACAGAGAGACAGGCTTTTCAGTAAATTGTTCCACAACCACAGGATACCCCAAACCAGCTCACAAACAGTGAGGTGTGGGGACATTTCAATGTCATTGAGGAATGAAGCAGCCAATTTGTACACAGAAAGCTCCACAGCAACCTGATCATGACAAAGCTCGACGCTTGAGTGAACTATATTGTCCACAGGCAGTAAGAAATTGTCTGCCCTCCTCTGAAATGGGGCCGGGATTGTTTAATCTGCCAAAGCACAGATGCAGAATTATTTAACATCAGAACAATGGACGGCCCCCAACACGTTCACACTCCCTCTGTACTGACCCTCTGACAATGCAGCACTCCCTCAGTACTGAACCTTGACAGTGCACCAGTCCCCCAGTACTGACCATCTGACAGTGCAGCACTCCCTCAGTACTGACCCTCTGACAGTGCGACACACCCTCAGTACTGACCCTCTGACAGTGCAGCACTCCCTCAGTACTGACCCTCTGACAGTGCAGCACTCCCTCAGTACTGACCCTCTGACAAGCAGCACTCCCTCAGTACTGACCCTCTAACAATGCAGCACTCCCTCAGTACTGACCCTCTGACAGTGCAGCACTCCCTCAGTACTGACCCTCTGACAGTGCGACACACCCTCAGTACTGACCCTCTGACATGTGTAGCACTCCCTCAGTACTGACCCTCTGAAAGTGCGACACTCCCTCAATACTGACCCTCTGACAGTGTAGCACTCCCTCAGTACTGACACTCTGACACTGCAGCACTGCCTCAGTACTGACCCTCTGACAGTGCAGCACTCCCTCCGTACTGACCCTCTGACAGTGCCGCTTCCCTCAGTACTGACCCTCAGACAGTGCAGGACACCCTCAATACTGACCCACTGACAGTGCAGCACTCCCTCAGTTCTGACCCTCTGACAGTGCAGCACTACCTCAGCACTGACCCTCTGACACTTAAGCACTCCCTCAGTACTGACCATCTGACAGTACAGCACTCCCCCAGTACTGACCCTCTGACAGTGCAGCACTCCCTCAGGACTAACCCTCTGACAGGGAAGCACTCCCTCAGGAATAACCCTCTGACACTTACGCACTCCCTCAGTACTGACCCTCTGTCAGTGTGGCACTCCCGCAGTACTGACCCTCTGACAGTGCAGCACTCTCTCAGTACTGACCCTCTGACACTGCAGCACTCCCTCAGTACTGACCCTCTGAAAATGCAGCACTCCCTCAGTACTGACCCTCTGACAGTGCAGCACTCCCTCAGTACTGACCCTCTGACAGTGCAGCATTCCCTCAGTACTGACCCTCTGACAGTGCAGCACTCCCTCAGTACTGACCCTCTGACAATGCAGCACACCCTCAGTACTGACCCTCTGACAGTGCCGCTTCCCTCAGTACTGACCCTCTGACAGTGCAGGACACCCTCAATACTGACCCACTGACAGTGCAGCACTCCCTCAGTACTGACCCTCTGACAGTGCAGCACTACCTCAGCACTGACCCTCTGACACTTAAGCACTCCCTCAGTACTGACCATCTGACAGTACAGCACTCCCCCAGTACTGACCATCTGACAGTGCAGCACTCCCTCAGGACTAACCCTCTGACAGTGCAGCACTCCCTCAGGTCTAACCCTCTGACACTTACGCACTCCCTCAGTACTGACATTCTGTCAGTGTGGCACTCCCGCAGTACTGACCCTCTGACAGTGCAGCACTCTCTCAGTACTGACCCTCTGACACTGCAGCACTCCCTCAGTACTGACCCTCTGAAAATGCAGCACTCCCTCAGTACTGACCCTCTGACAGTGCAGCACTCCCTCAGTACTGACCCTCTGACAGTGCAGCATTCCCTCAGTACTGACCCTCTGACAGTGCAGCACAACCTCACTACTGACACTCCCACAATGCAGCGCTCCCTCAGAACTGACCCTCTGACAGTGCAGCACTCCCTCAGTACTGACCCTCTGACAGTGCGGCACTCCCACAGTACTGACCCTCTGACAGTGCTGCACTCCCTCAGTACTGACCCTCTGACAGTGCGGCACTCCCTCAGTACTGACCCTCTGACAGTGCCCACCCACAGGACTAACCCTCTGAAACTTAAGCACTCCCTCAGTACTGACAATCTGACAGTGCAGCACTCCCTCAGTACTTACCATCTGACAGTACAGCACTCCCTCAGTACTGACCCTCTGACAGTGCACCAGTCCCCCAGTACTGACCATCTGACAGTGCAGCACTCCCTCAGTACTGACCCTCTGACAGTGCGACACTCCCTCAGTACTGACCCTCTGACATGTGTAGCACTCCCTCAGTACTGACCCTCTGAAAGTGCGACACTCCCTCAGTACTGACCCTCTGACAGTGTAGCACTCCCTCAGTACTGACACTCTGACAATGCAGCACTGCCTCAGTACTGACCCTCTGACAGTGCAGCACTCCCTCTGTACTGACCCTCTGACAGTGCCGCTTCCCTCAGTACTGACCCTCAGACAGTGCAGGACACCCTCAATACTGACCCACTGACAGTGCAGCACTCCCTCAGTACTGACCCTCTGACAGTGCAGCACTACCTCAGCACTGACCCTCTGACACTTAAGCACTCCCTCAGTACTGACCATCTGACAGTACAGCACTCCCCCAGTACTGACCCTCTGACAGTGCAGCACTCCCTCAGGACTAACCCTCTGACAGTGCAGCACTCCCTCAGGAATAACCCTCTGACACTTACGCACTCCCTCAGTACTGACCCTCTGTCAGTGTGGCACTCCCGCAGTACTGACCCTCTGACAGTGCAGCACTCTCTCAGTACTGACCCTCTGACACTGCAGCACTCCCTCAGTACTGACCCTCTGAAAATGCAGCAATCCCTCAGTACTGACCCTCTGACAGTGCAGCACTCCCTCAGTACTGACCCTCTGACAGTGCAGCACTCCCTCAGTACTGACCCTCTGACAGTGCCGCTTCCCTCAGTACTGACCCTCTGACAGTGCAGGACACCCTCAATACTGACCCACTGACAGTGCAGCACTCCCTCAGTACTGACCCTTTGACAGTGCAGCACTACCTCAGCACTGACCCTCTGACACTTAAGCACTCCCTCAGTACTGACCATCTGACAGTACAGCACTCCCCCAGTACTGACCATCTGACAGTGCAGCACTCCCTCAGGACTAACCCTCTGACAGTGCAGCACTCCCTCAGGACTAACCCTCTGACACTTACGCACTCCCTCAGTACTGACATTCTGTCAGTGTGGCACTCCCGCAGTACTGACCCTCTGACAGTGCAGCACTCTCTCAGTACTGACCCTCTGACACTGCAGCACTCCCTCAGTACTGACTCTCTGAAAATGCAGCACTCCCTCAGTACTGACCCTCTGACAGTGCAGCACTCCCTCAGTACTGACCCTCTGACAGTGCAGCATTCCCTCAGTACTGACCCTCTGACAGTGCAGCACTCCCTCAGTACTGACCCTCTGACAGTGCAGCACTCCCTCAGTACTGACCCTCTGACAGTGCAGCACTCCCTCAGTACTGTCCCTCTGACAGTGCAGCACTTCCTCAGTACTGACCCTCTGACAGTGCTGCACTACCTCAGTACTGACCCTCTGACAGTGCAGCACTCCCTCAGTACTGACCCTCTGACAGTGCGGCACTCCCACAGTACTGACCCTCTGACAGTGCTGCACTCCCTCAGTACTGACCCTCTGACAGTGCCCTCCCACAGGACTAACCCTCTGAAACTTAAGCACTCCCTCAGTACTGACAATCTGAGAGTGCAGCACTCCCTCAGTACTTACCATCTGACAGTACAGCACTTCCTCAGTACTGACCCTCTGACAGTGCACCAGTCCCCCAGTACTGACCATCTGACAGTGCAGCACTCCCTCAGTACTGACCCTCTGACAGTGCGACACTCCCTCAGTACTGACCCTCTGACATGTGTAGCACTCCCTCAGTACTGACCCTCTGAAAGTGCGACACTCCCTCAGTACTGACCCTCTGACAGTGTAGCACTCCCTCAGTACTGACACTCTGACACTGCAGCACTGCCTCAGTACTGACCCTCTGACAGTGCAGCACTCCCTCTGTACTGACCCTCTGACAGTGCCGCTTCCCTCAGTACTGACCCTCAGACAGTGCAGGACACCCTCAATACTGACCCACTGACAGTGCAGCACTCCCTCAGTACTGACCCTCTGACAGTGCAGCACTACCTCAGCACTGACCCTCTGACACTTAAGCACTCCCTCAGTACTGACCATCTGACAGTACAGCACTCCCCCAGTACTGACCCTCTGACAGTGCAGCACTCCCTCAGGACTAACCCTCTGACAGTGCAGCACTCCCTCAGGAATAACCCTCTGACACTTACGCACTCCCTCAGTACTGACCCTCTGTCAGTGTGGCACTCCCGCAGTACTGACCCTCTGACAGTGCAGCACTCTCTCAGTACTGACCCTCTGACACTGCAGCACTCCCTCAGTACTGACCCTCTGAAAATGCAGCACTCCCTCAGTACTGACCCTCTGACAGTGCAGCACTCCCTCAGTACTGACCCTCTGACAGTGCAGCACTCCCTCAGTACTGACCCTCTGACAGTGCAGCACTCCCTCAGTACTGACCCTATGACAATGCAGCACTCCCTCAGTACTGACCCTCTGACAGTGCCGCTTCCCTCAGTACTGACCCTCTGACAGTGCAGGACACCCTCAATACTGACCCACTGACAGTGCAGCACTCCCTCAGTACTGACCCTCTGACAGTGCAGCACTACCTCAGCACTGACCCTCTGACACTTAAGCACTCCCTCAGTACTGACCATCTGACAGTACAGCACTCCCCCAGTACTGACCATCTGACAGTGCAGCACTCCCTCAGGACTAACCCTCTGACAGTGCAGCACTCCCTCAGGACTAACCCTCTGACACTTACGCACTCCCTCAGTACTGACATTCTGTCAGTGTGGCACTCCCGCAGTACTGACCCTCTGACAGTGCAGCACTCTCTCAGTACTGACCCTCTGACACTGCAGCACTCCCTCAGTACTGACCCTCTGAAAATGCAGCACTCCCTCAGTACTGACCCTCTGACAGTGCAGCACTCCCTCAGTACTGACCCTCTGACAGTGCAGCATTCCCTCAGTACTGACCCTCTGACAGTGCAGCACAACCTCACTACTGACACTCCCACAATGCAGCGCTCCCTCAGAACTGACCCTCTGACAGTGCAGCACTCCCTCAGTACTGACCCTCTGACAGTGCGGCACTCCCACAGTACTGACCCTCTGACAGTGCTGCACTCCCTCAGTACTGACCCTCTGACAGTGCGGCACTCCCTCAGTACTGACCCTCTGACAGTACCCTCCCACAGGACTAACCCTCTGAAACTTAAGCACTCCCTCAGTACTGACAATCTGACAGTGCAGCACTCCCTCAGTACTTACCATCTGACAGTACAGCACTCCCTCAGTACTGACCCTCTGACAGTGCAGCACTCCCCCAGTACTGACCCTCTGACAGTGCAGCACTCCCTCAGTACTGAACCTCTGACAGTGCAGCACTCCCTCAGTACTGACCATCTGACAGTACAGCACTCCCTCAGTACTGACCCTCTGACAGTGCAGCACTCCCTCAGTACTGACCCTTTGACAGTGCAGCAATCCCTCAGTACTGACCCTCTGACAGTGCAGCACTCCCTCAGTACTGACCCTCTGACAGTGCAGGACACCCTCAATATTGACCCACTGACAGTGCAGCACTCCTTCAGTACTGACCCTCTGACAGTGCAGCACTACCTCAGCACTGACCCTCTGACACTTAAGCACTCCCTCAGTACTGACCATCTGACAGTACAGCACTCCCCCAGTACTGACCCTCTGACAGTGCAGCACTCTCTCAGTACTGACCCTCTGACACTGCAGCACTCCCTCAGTACTGACCCTCTGAAAATGCAGCACTCCCTCAGTACTGACCCTCTGACAGTGCAGCACTCCCTCAGTACTGACCCTCTGACAGTGCAGCACTCCCTCAGTACTGACCCTCTGACAGTGCAGCATTCCCTCAGTACTGACCCTCTGACAGTGCAGCACAACCTCACTACTGACACTCCCACAATGCAGCGCTCCCTCAGAACTGACACTCTGACAGTGCAGCACTCCCTCAGTACTGACCCTCTGACAGTGCGGCACTCCCACAGTACTGACCCTCTGACAGTGCTGCACTCCCTCAGTACTGACCCTCTGACAGTGCGGCACTCCCTCAGTACTGACCCTCTGACAGTGCCCTCCCACAGGACTAACCCTCTGAAACTTAAGCACTCCCTCAGTACTGACAATCTGACAGTGCAGCACTCCCTCAGTACTTACCATCTGACAGTACAGCACTCCCTCAGTACTGACCCTCTGACAGTGCAGCACTCCCCCAGTACTAATCCTCTGACAGTGCAGCACTCCCTCAGTACTGACCCTCTGACAGTGCAGCACTCCCTCAGTACTGACCATCTGACAGTACAGCACTCCCTCAGTACTGACCCTCTGACAGTGCAGCACTCCCTCAGTACTGACCCTTTGACAGTGCAGCAATCCCTCAGTACTGACCCTCTGACAGTGCAGCACTCCCTCAGTACTGACCCTCTGACAGTGCGGCACTCCCTCAATACTGACCCTCTGACAGTGCAGCACAACCTCAGTACTGACCCTCCCACAATGCAGCACACCCTCAGTACTGACCCTCTGACAGGGCAGGACTCCCTTAAATCATCACCCTCTGACAGTGCAGCAATCCCTCAGTACTGACCCTCTGACATTGCGGCACTCCCTCAGTACTGACCCTCTGTCAGTGCAGCACTACCTCAGTACTGACCCTCTGTCAGTGCAGCACTCCCTCAGTACTGACCCTCGCACAGTGCAGCACTCCCTCAGTACTGACCCTCGCACAATGCAACACTCCCTCAGTACTGACCCTCTGACAGTGCAGCACTCCCTCAGTACTGACCCTCTGACAGTGCGGCAATCCCTCAGTACTGACCCTCTGACAGTGCGGCACTACCTCAGTACTGACCGTCCGACAGTGCAGTACAACCTCAGTACTGACCCTCCCACAATGCAGCAATGCCTCAGTACTGACCAACTGAAAGTGCAGTACTCCCTCAGTAATGACCCTCTGACAGTGCAGCACTCCCTCAGTACTGACCCTCTGGCAGTGCGGCACTCCCTCAGTAATGACCCTCTGACGGTGCAGCATTCCCTCAGTACTGACCTTCTGACAGTGCAGCACTCCCTCAGTACTGACCTTCTGACAGTACAGCACACCCTCAGTACTGACCCTAGGACAGTGCAGCACTCCCTCAGTACTGACCCTCTGACAGTGCAGCACTCCCTCAGTACTGACCCTCTGACAGTACAGCACTCCCTCAGTACTGACCCTCTGACAGTGCAGCACTCCCTCAGTACTGACCCTCTGACTTTGCAGCACTCCCTCAGTACTGACCCTCTGACAGTGCAGCACTCCCTCAGTAATGACCATGTGACAGTGCAGCACTCCCTCAGTACTGACCCTCTGACAGTGCAGCACTCACTCAGTACTGAACCTCTGACAGTGCAGCACACCCTCAGTACTGACCCTCTGACAGTACAGCACTCGCTCAGTACTGACCCTCTGACAGTGCAGCGCTCTCTCAGTACTGACCCTCTGACAGTGCAGCATTCCCTCAGTACTGACCCTCTGAGAGTGCAGCACAACCTCACTACTGACACTCCCACAATGCAGCGCTCCCTCAGAACTGACCCTCTGACAGTGCAGCACTCCCTCAGTACTGACCCTCTGACAGTGCGGCACTCCCACAGTACTGACCCTCTGACAGTGCTGCACTCCCTCAGTACTGACCCTCTGACAGTGCGGCACTCCCTCAGTACTGACCCTCTGACAGTGCCCTCCCACAGGACTAACCCTCTGAAACTTAAGCACTCCCTCAGTACTGACAATCTGACAGTGCAGCACTCCCTCAGTACTTACCATCTGACAGTACAGCACTCCCTCAGTACTGACCCTCTGACAGTGCAGCACTCCCCCAGTACTGATCCTCTGACAGTGCAGCACTCCCTCAGTACTGACCCTCTGACAGTGCAGCACTCCCTCAGTACTGACCCTTTGACAGTGCAGCAATCCCTCAGTACTGACCCTCTGACAGTGCAGCACTCCCTCAGTACTGACCCTCTGACAGTGCGGCACTCCCTCAATACTGACCCTCTGACAGTGCAGCACAACCTCAGTACTGACCCTCCCACAATGCAGCACTCCCTCAGTACTGACCCTCTGACAGGGCAGGACTCCCTTAAATCATCACCCTCTGACAGTGCAGCAATCCCTCAGTACTGACCCTCTGACATTGCGGCACTCCCTCAGTACTGACCCTCTGTCAGTGCAGCACTACCTCAGTACTGACCGTCTGACAGTGCAGCACTCCCTCAGTACTGACCCTCGCACAATGCAACACTCCCTCAGTACTGACCCTCTGACAGTGCAGCACTCCCTCAGTACTGACCCTCTGACAGTGCGGCAATCCCTCAGTACTGACCCTCTGACAGTGCGGCACTACCTCAGTTCTGACCGTCCGACAGTCCAGTACAACCTCATAACTGACCCTCCCACAATGCAGCAATGCCTCAGTACTGACCAACTGAAAGTGAAGTACTCCCTCAGTAATGACCCTCTGACAGTGCAGCACTCCCTCAGTACTGACACTCAGGCAGTGCGGCACTCCCTCAGTAATGACCCTCTGACGGTGCAGCATTCCCTCAGTACTGACCTTCTGACAGTGCAGCACTCCCTCAGTACTGACCCTCTGACAGTACAGCACACCCTCAGTACTGACCCTAGGACAGTGCAGCACTCCCTCAGTACTGACCCTCTGACAGTGCAGCACTCCCTCAGTACTGACCCTCTGACAGTGCAGCACTCCCTCAGTACTGACCCTCTGACAGTGCAGCACTCCATCAGTACTGACCCTCTGAGAGTGCAGCACTCCCTCAGTACTGACCCTCTGACTTTGCAGCACTCCCTCAGTACTGACCCTCTGACAGTGCAGCACTCCCTCAGTAATGACCATGTGACAGTGCAGCACTCCCTCAGTACTGACCCTCTGACAGTGCAGCACTCACTCAGTACTGAACCTCTGACAGTGCAGCACACCCTCAGTACTGACCCTCTGACAGTACAGCACTCGCTCAGTACTGACCCTCTGACAGTGCAGCACTACATCAGTACTGACCCTCTGACAGTGCAGCACTCCCTCAGTACTGACTCTCTGAGAGTGCAGGACTCCCTCAATACTCACCCTCTGACAGTGCAGCAATCTCTCAGTACTGACCATCTGACAGTGCGGCAATCCCTCAGTACTGACCCTCTGACAGTGCAGCACTCCCTCAGTACTGACCCTCTGACAGTACAGCACTCCCTCAGTACTGACCCTCTGACAGTGCAGCACTCCATCAGTACTGACCCTCTGAGAGTGCAGCACTCCCTCAGTACTGACCCTCTGACTTTGCAGCACTCCCTCAGTACTGACCCTCTGACAGTGCAGCACTCCCTCAGTAATGACCATGTGACAGTGCAGCACTCCCTCAGTACTGACCCTCTGACAGTGCAGCACTCACTCAGTACTGAACCTCTGACAGTGCAGCACACCCTCAGTACTGACCCTCTGACAGTACAGCACTCGCTCAGTACTGACCCTCTGACAGTGCAGCACTCTCTCAGTACTGACCCTCTGACAGTGCAGCATTCCCTCAGTACTGACCCTCTGACAGTGCAGCACAACCTCACTACTGACACTCCCACAATGCAGCGCTCCCTCAGAACTGACCCTCTGACAGTGCAGCACTCCCTCAGTACTGACCCTCTGACAGTGCGGCACTCCCACAGTACTGACCCTCTGACAGTGCTGCACTCCCTCAGTACTGACCCTCTGACAGTGCGGCACTCCCTCAGTACTGACCCTCTGACAGTGCCCTCCCACAGGACTAACCCTCTGAAACTTAAGCACTCCCTCAGTACTGACAATCTGACAGTGCAGCACTCCCTCAGTACTTACCATCTGACAGTACAGCACTCCCTCAGTACTGACCCTCTGACAGTGCAGCACTCCCCCAGTACTGATCCTCTGACAGTGCAGCACTCCCTCAGTACTGACCCTCTGACAGTGCAGCACTCCCTCAGTACTGACCATCTGACAGTACAGCACTCCCTCAGTACTGACCCTCTGACAGTGCAGCACTCCCTCAGTACTGACCCTTTGACAGTGCAGCAATCCCTCAGTACTGACCCTCTGACAGTGCAGCACTCCCTCAGTACTGACCCTCTGACAGTGCGGCACTCCCTCAATACTGACCCTCTGACAGTGCAGCACAACCTCAGTACTGACCCTCCCACAATGCAGCACTCCCTCAGTACTGACCCTCTGACAGGGCAGGACTCCCTTAAATCATCACCCTCTGACAGTGCAGCAATCCCTCAGTACTGACCCTCTGACATTGCGGCACTCCCTCAGTACTGACCCTCTGTCAGTGCAGCACTACCTCAGTACTGACCGTCTGACAGTGCAGCACTCCCTCAGTACTGACCCTCGCACAATGCAACACTCCCTCAGTACTGACCCTCTGACAGTGCAGCACTCCCTCAGTACTGACCCTCTGACAGTGCGGCAATCCCTCAGTACTGACCCTCTGACAGTGCGGCACTACCTCAGTACTGACCGTCCGACAGTGCAGTACAACCTCAGTACTGACCCTCCCACAATGCAGCAATGCCTCAGTACTGACCAACTGAAAGTGCAGTACTCCCTCAGTAATGACCCTCTGACAGTGCAGCACTCCCTCAGTACTGACCCTCTGGCAATGCGGCACTCCCTCAGTAATGACCCTCTGACGGTGCAGCATTCCCTCAGTACTGACCTTCTGACAGTGCAGCACTCCCTCAGTACTGACCTTCTGACAGTACAGCACACCCTCAGTACTGACCCTAGGACAGTGCAGCACTCCCTCAGTACTGACCCTCTGACAGTGCAGCACTCCCTCAGTACTGACCCTCTGACAGTGCAGCACTCCCTCAGTACTGACCCTCTGACAGTGCAGCACTCCATCAGTACTGACCCTCTGAGAGTGCAGCACTCCCTCAGTACTGACCCTCTGACTTTGCAGCACTCCCTCAGTACTGACCCTCTGACAGTGCAGCACTCCCTCAGTAATGACCATGTGACAGTGCAGCACTCCCTCAGTACTGACCCTCTGACAGTGCAGCACTCACTCAGTACTGAACCTCTGACAGTGCAGCACACCCTCAGTACTGACCCTCTGACAGTACAGCACTCGCTCAGTACTGACCCTCTGACAGTGCAGCACTACATCAGTACTGACCCTCTGACAGTGCAGCACTCCCTCAGTACTGACTCTCTGAGAGTGCAGGACTCCCTCAATACTCACCCTCTGACAGTGCAGCAATCTCTCAGTACTGACCATCTGACAGTGCGGCAATCCCTCAGTACTGACCCTATGTCAGTGCAGCACTCCCTCAGTACTGTCCCTCTGACATTGCAGCACTCCCTCAGTACTGACCCTCTGACAGTGCGGGACTCCCTCAGTACTGACCCTCTGACAGTGTGGCACCCCCTCAGTACTTACCCTCCGACACTGCAGCACAATCTCAGTACTGTCCCTCCCACAATGCAGCACTCACTCAGTACTGACCCTCTGACAGTGCAGCACTCCCTCAGTACTCACCCTCTGATAGTGCAGCACTCCCTCAGTACTGATCCTCACAGAGTGCGGCAGTCCCTCAGCACTGACCTTCTGACAATGCAGCACTCCCTCAGTACTGACCATCTGACAGTACAGCACTCCGTCAGTACTGACCCTCTGACAGAGCAGCACTCCCTCAGTACTGACCATCTGACAGTGCAGCACTCCCTCAGTACTGACCCTCTGACAGTGCAGCACTCCCCAGGTACTGACCCTCTGACAGTGCAGCATTCCCTCAATACTGAACCTCTGACAGTGCAGGACTCCCACAATACTCACCCTCTGACAGTGCAGCAAACCCTCAGTACTGACCCTCAGACAGTGCAGCACTCCCTCAGTACTGAACCTCTGACAGTGCAGCACTCCCTCAGTACTGACCCTCTGACAGTGCAGCACTCCCTCAGTACTGACCCTCTGACAGTGTAGCACTCTCTCAGTACTGACCCTCTGACAGTGCAGCACTCCCTCAGTACTGACCCTCTGACATTACAGCACTCCCTCAGTACTGACCCTCTGACAGTGCAGCACTCCCTCAGGACTGACCCTCTGACAGTGCAGCACTCCCTCAGTACTGACCCTCTGACAGTGCGGCAATCCCTCAGTACTGACCCTCTGACAGTGCGGCACCCCCTCAGTACTTACACTCCGACACTGCAGCACAATCTCAGTAATGACCCTCCCACAATGCAGCACTCCCTCAGTACTGACCCTCTGACAGTGCAGCACTCCCTCAGTACTGACCCTCTGACAGTGTAGCACTCTCTCAGTACTGACCCTCTGACAGTGCAGCACTCCCTCAGTACTGACCCTCTGACATTACAGCACTCCCTCAGTACTGACCCTCTGACAGTGCAGCACTCCCTCAGGACTGACCCTCTGACAGTGCAGCACTCCCTCAGTACTGACCCTCTGACAGTGCGGCAATCCCTCAGTACTGACCCTCTGACAGTGCGGCACCCCCTCAGTACTTACACTCCGACACTGCAGCACAATCTCAGTAATGACCCTCCCACAATGCAGCACTCCCTCAGTACTGACCCTCTGACAGTGCAGCACTCCCTCAATACTGACCCTCTGATAGTGCAGCACTCCCTCAGTACTGACCCTCACAGAGTGCGGCAGTCCCTCAGTACTGACCCTCTGACAGGACAGCACTCCCTCAGTACTGACCTTCTGACAATGCAGCACTCCCTCAGTACTGACCCTCTGACAGTGCAGCACTCCCTCAGTACTGACCCTCTGACAGTGCAGCATTCCCTCAGTACTGACACTCTTATAGTGCAGCACTCCCTCAGTACTGACCATCTGACAGTGCAGCACTACGTCAGTACTGACCCTCTCAAAGTGCAGCACTCCCTCAGTACTGACCCTCTGACAGTGCAGCACTCCCTCAGTACTGACCCTCTGACAGTGCAGCACTCCCCCAGTACTGACCCTCTGACAGTGCAGCATTCCCTCAATACTGAAGCTCTGACAGTGCAGGACTCCCTCAATACTCACCCTCTGACAGTGCAGCAAACCCTCAGTACTGACCCTCTGACAGGGCAGCACTCCCTCAGTACTGACCCTCAGGCAGTGCAGCACTCCCTCAGTACTGACCCTCTGACAGTGCAGCACTCCCTCAGTACTGACCTTCTGACCAATGCAGCACTCCCTCTGTACTGACCCTCTGACAGTGTAGCACTCTCTCAGGACAGGCCCTCTGAAAAAGCAGCACTCCCTCAGCACTGACCCTCTGACAGTACAGCACACCCTCATTACTGACCCTCTGACAGTACAGCACTCCCTGAGTACTGACCCTCTGACAGTGCAGCACTCCCTCAGTACGGACCCTTTGACAGTGCAGTAATCCCTCAGTACTGACCCTCTGACAGTGCAGCACTCCCTCAGTACTGACCCTCTGACAGTGCAGCACTCCCTCAATACTGACCCTCTGACAGTGCAGCACAACCTCAGTACTGACCCTCCCACAATGCAGCACTCCCTCAGTACTGACCCTCTGACAGGGCAGGACTCCCTTAAATCATCACCCTCTGACAGTGCAGCAATCCCTCAGTACTGACCCTCTGACATTGCGGTACTCCCTCAGTACTGACCCTCTGTCAGTGCAGCACTACCTCAGTACTGACCGTCTGACAGTGCAGCACTCACTCAGTACTGACCCTCGCACATTGCAACACTCCCTCATTACTGACCCTCTGACAGTGCAGCACTCCCTCAGTACTGACCCTCTGACAGTGCGGCAATCCCTCAGTACTGACCCTCTGACAGTGCGGCACTACCTCAGTACTGACCGTCCGACAGTGCAGTACAACCTCAGTACTGACCCTCCCACAATGCAGCAATGCCTCAGTACTGACCAACTGAAAGTGCAGTACTCCCTCAGTAATGACCCTCTGACAGTGCAGCACTCCCTCAGTACTGACCCTCTGGCAGTGCGGCACTCCCTCAGTAATGACCCTCTGACGGTGCAGCATTCCCTCAGTACTGACCTTCTGACAGTGCAGCACTCCCTCAGTACTGACCTTCTGACAGTACAGCACACCCTCAGTACTGACCCTAGGACAGTGCAGCACTCCCTCAGTACTGACCCTCTGACAGTGCAGCACTCCCTCAGTACTGACCCTCTGACAGTGCAGCACTCCCTCAGTACTGACCCTCTGACAGTGTAGCACTCTCTCAGTACTGACCCTCTGACAGTGCAGCACTCCCTCAGTACTGACCCTCTGACATTACAGCACACCCTCAGTACTGACCCTCTGACAGTGCAGCACTCCCTCAGTACTGACCCTCTGACAGTGCAGCACTCCCTCAGTACTGACCCTCTGACAGTGCAGCAATCCCTCAGTACTGACCCTCTGACAGTGCGGCAATCCCTCAGTACTGACCCTCTGACAGTGCGGCACCCCCTCAGTACTTACACTCCGACACTGCAGCACAATCTCATTAATGACCCTCCCACAATGCAGCACTCCCTCAGTATTGACCCTCTGACAGTGCAGCACTCCCTCAATACTGACCCTCTGATAGTGCAGCACTCCCTCAGTACTGACCCTCACAGAGTGCGGCAGTCCCTCAGCACTGACCTTCTGACAATGCAGCACTCCCTCAGTACTGACCCTCTGACAGTGCAGCACTCCCTCAGTACTGACACTCTGACAGTACAGCACTCCCTCAGTACTGACCATCTGACAGTGCAGCATTCCCTCAGTACTGACCTCTTATAGTGCAGCACTCCCTCAGTACTGACCATCTGACAGTGCAGCACTCCGTCAGTACTGACCCTCTCAAAGTGCAGCACTCCCTCAGTACTGACCCTCTGACAGTGCAGCACTCCCTCAGTACTGACCCTCTGACAGTGCAGCACTCCCCCAGTACTGACCCTCTGACAGTGCAGCATTCCCTCAATACTGAAGCTCTGACAGTGCAGGACTCCCTCAATACTCACCCTCTGACAGTGCAGCAAACCCTCAGTACTGACCCTCTGACAGGGCAGCACTCCCTCAGTACTGACCCTCAGGCAGTGCAGCACTCCCTCAGTACTGACCCTCTGACAGTGCAGCACTCCCTCAGTACTGACCTTCTGACAGTGCAGCACTCCCTCTGTACTGACCCTCTGACAGTGTAGCACTCTCTCAGGACTGACCCTCTGACAGTGCAGCACTCCCTCAGTACTGACCCTCTGACAGTACAGCACACCCTCATTACTGACCCTCTGACAGTACAGCACTCCCTCAGTACTGACCCTCTGACAGTGCAGCACTCCCTCAGTACGGACCCTTTGACAGTGCAGTAATCCCTCAGTACTGACCCTCTGACAGTGCAGCACTCCCTCAGTACTGACCCTCTGACAGTGCAGCACTCCCTCAATACTGACCCTCTGACAGTGCAGCACAACCTCAGTACTGACCCTCCCACAATGCAGCACTCCCTCAATACTGACCCTCTGACAGGGCAGGACTCCCTTAAATCAACACCCTCTGACAGTGCAGCAATCCCTCAGTACTGACCCTCTGACATTGCGGCACTCCCTCAGTACTGACCCTCTGTCAGTGCAGCACTACCTCAGTACTGACCGTCTGACAGTGCAGCACTCCCTCAGTACTGACTCTCGCACATTGCAACACTCCCTCATTAATGACCCTCTGACAGTGCAGCACTCCCTCAGTACTGACCCTCTGACAGTGCGGCAATCCCTCAGTACTGACCCTCTGACAGTGCGGCACTACCTCAGTACTGACCGTCCGACAGTGCAGTACAACCTCAGTACTGACCCTCCCACAATGCAGCAATGCCTCAGTACTGACCAACTGAAAGTGCAGTACTCCCTCAGTAATGACCCTCTGACAGTGCAGCACTCCCTCAGTACTGACCCTCTGGCAGTGCGGCACTCCCTCAGTAATGACCCTCTGACGGTGCAGCATTCCCTCAGTACTGACCTTCTGACAGTGCAGCACTCCCTCAGTACTGACCTTCTGACAGTACAGCACACCCTCAGTACTGACCCTAGGACAGTGCAGCACTCCCTCAGTACTGACCCTCTGACAGTGCAGCACTCCCTCAGTACTGACCCTCTGACAGTGCAGCACTCCCTCAGTACTGACCCTCTGTCAGTGCAGCACTCCATCAGTACTGACCCTCTGACAGTGCAGCACTCCCTCAGTACTGACCCTCTGACTTTGCAGCACTCCCTCAGTACTGACCCTCTGACAGTGCAGCACTCCCTCAGTACTGACCCTCTGACAGTGCAGCACTCCCTCCGTACTGACAATCTGACAGTGCAGCTGTCCCTCAGTACTGACCCTCTGAAAGTGCAGGACTCCCTCAATACTCACCCTCTGACAGTGCAGCAATCCCTCAGTACTGACCCTCAGACAGTGCAGCACTCCCTCAGTACTGAACCTCTGACAGTGCAGCACTCCCTCAGTACTGACACTCTGACAGTGCAGCACTCCCTCAGTACTGACCCTCTGACAGTGTAGCACTCTCAGAGTACTGACCCTCTGACAGTGCAGCAAACCCTCAGTACTGACCCTCAGGCAGTGCAGCACTCCCTCAGTACTGACCCTCTGACAGTGCAGCACTCCCTCAGTACTGACCTTCTGACCAATGCAGCACTCCCTCTGTACTGACCCTCTGACAGTGTAGCACTCTCTCAGGACAGGCCCTCTGAAAAAGCAGCACTCCCTCAGCACTGACCCTCTGACAGTACAGCACACCCTCATTACTGACCCTCTGACAGTACAGCACTCCCTGAGTACTGACCCTCTGACAGTGCAGCACTCCCTCAGTACGGACCCTTTGACAGTGCAGTAATCCCTCAGTACTGACCCTCTGACAGTGCAGCACTCCCTCAGTACTGACCCTCTGACAGTGCAGCACTCCCTCAATACTGACCCTCTGACAGTGCAGCACAACCTCAGTACTGACCCTCCCACAATGCAGCACTCCCTCAGTACTGACCCTCTGACAGGGCAGGACTCCCTTAAATCATCACCCTCTGACAGTGCAGCAATCCCTCAGTACTGACCCTCTGACATTGCGGTACTCCCTCAGTACTGACCCTCTGTCAGTGCAGCACTACCTCAGTACTGACCGTCTGACAGTGCAGCACTCACTCAGTACTGACACTCGCACATTGCAACACTCCCTCATTACTGACCCTCTGACAGTGCAGCACTCCCTCAGTACTGACCCTCTGACAGTGCGGCAATCCCTCAGTACTGACCCTCTGACAGTGCGGCACTACCTCAGTACTGACCGTCCGACAGTGCAGTACAACCTCAGTACTGACCCTCCCACAATGCAGCAATGCCTCAGTACTGACCAACTGAAAGTGCAGTACTCCCTCAGTAATGACCCTCTGACAGTGCAGCACTCCCTCAGTACTGACCCTCTGGCAGTGCGGCACTCCCTCAGTAATGACCCTCTGACGGTGCAGCATTCCCTCAGTACTGACCTTCTGACAGTGCAGCACTCCCTCAGTACTGACCTTCTGACAGTACAGCACACCCTCAGTACTGACCCTAGGACAGTGCAGCACTCCCTCAGTACTGACCCTCTGACAGTGCAGCACTCCCTCAGTACTGACCCTCTGACAGTGCAGCACTCCCTCAGTACTGACCCTCTGACAGTGTAGCACTCTCTCAGTACTGACCCTCTGACAGTGCAGCACTCACTCAGTACTGACCTTCTGACATTACAGCACACCCTCAGTACTGACCCTCTGACAGTGCAGCACTCCCTCAGTACTGACCCTCTGACAGTGCAGCACTCCCTCAGTACTGACCCTCTGACAGTGCAGCAATCCCTCAGTACTGACCCTCTGACAGTGCGGCAATCCCTCAGTACTGACCCTCTGACAGTGCGGCACCCCCTCAGTACTTACACTCCGACACTGCAGCACAATCTCATTAATGACCCTCCCACAATGCAGCACTCCCTCAGTATTGACCCTCTGACAGTGCAGCACTCCCTCAATACTGACCCTCTGATAGTGCAGCACTCCCTCAGTACTGACCCTCACAGAGTGCGGCAGTCCCTCAGCACTGACCTTCTGACAATGCAGCACTCCCTCAGTACTGACCCTCTGACAGTGCAGCACTCCCTCAGTACTGACACTCTGACAGTACAGCACTCCCTCAGTACTGACCATCTGACAGTGCAGCATTCCCTCAGTACTGACCTCTTATAGTGCAGCACTCCCTCAGTACTGACCATCTGACAGTGCAGCACTCCGTCAGTACTGACCCTCTCAAAGTGCAGCACTCCCTCAGTACTGACCCTCTGACAGTGCAGCACTCCCTCAGTACTGACCCTCTGACAGTGCAGCACTCCACCAGTACTGACCCTCTGACAGTGCAGCATTCCCTCAATACTGAAGCTCTGACAGTGCAGGACTCCCTCAATACTCACCCTCTGACAGTGCAGCAAACCCTCAGTACTGACCCTCTGACAGGGCAGCACTCCCTCAGTACTGACCCTCAGGCAGTGCAGCACTCCCTCAGTACTGACCCTCTGACAGTGCAGCACTCCCTCAGTACTGACCTTCTGACAGTGCAGCACTCCCTCTGTACTGACCCTCTGACAGTGTAGCACTCTCTCAGGACTGACCCTCTGACAGTGCAGCACTCCCTCAGTACTGACCCTCTGACAGTACAGCACACCCTCATTACTGACCCTCTGACAGTACAGCATTCCCTCATTACTGACCCTCTGATAGTGCAGCGCTCCCTCAGTACTGTCCCTCAGGCTGTGCAGTGCTCCCTCAGTACTGAACATCCAACAGTGCAGCACTCCCTCAGTACTGACCCTCTGACAGTGCAGCACTCCCTCAATACTGACCCTCTGACAGTGCTGCACACCTCAGTACTGACCCTCAGGCAGTGCAGTGCTCCCTCAGTACTGAACCTCCAACAGGGCAGGACTCCCTCAATCAACGACCCTCTGACAGTGCAGCAATCCCTCAGTACTGACCCTCTGACAGTGCGGCACTCCCTCAGTACTGACCCTCTGTCAGTGCAGCACTACCTCAGTACTGACCGTCTGACAGTGCAGCATTCCCTCAGAACTGACCCTCCCACAATGCAGCACTCCCTCAGTACTGACCCTCTGACAGTGCAGCACTCCCTCAGTACTGACCCTCTGACAGTGCGGCACTCCCTCAGTACTGACCCTCTGACAGTGCGGCACTCGCTCAGTACTGACCCTCCGACAGTGCAGCACAACCTCAGTACTGACCCTCCCACAATGCAGCACCCCCTCAGTACTGACCATCTGACAGTGCAGCACTCCCTCAGTACTGACCCTCTGACAGTGCAGCACTCCCTCAGTACTGACCCTCTGGCAGTGCGGCACTCCCTCAGTAATGACCCTCTGACGGTGCAGCATTCCCTCAGTACTGACCTTCTGACAGTGCAGCACTCCCTCAGTACTGACCTTCTGACAGTACAGCACACCCTCAGTACTGACCCTAGGACAGTGCAGCACTCCCTCAGTACTGACCCTCTGACAGTGCAGCACTCCCTCAGTACTGACCCTCTGACAGTGCAGCACTCCCTCAGTACTGACCCTCTGACAGTGCAGCACTCCATCAGTACTGACCCTCTGAGAGTGCAGCACTCCCTCAGTACTGACCCTCTGACTTTGCAGCACTCCCTCAGTACTGACCCTCTGACAGTGCAGCACTCCCTCAGTACTGACCCTCTGACAGTGCAGCACTCCCTCCGTACTGACCCTCTGACAGTGCAGCATTCCCTCAATACTGAACCTCTGACAGTGCAGGACTCCCTCAATACTCACCCTCTGACAGTGCAGCAAACCCTCAGTACTGACCCTCAGACAGTGCAGCACTCCCTCAGTACTGAACCTCTGACAGTGCAGCACTCCCTCAGTACTGACACTCTGACAGTGCAGCACTCCCTCAGTACTGACCCTCTGACAGTGTAGCACTCTCAGAGTACTGACCCTCTGACAGTGCAGCACTCCCTCAGTACTGACCCTCTGACAGTACAGCACTCCCTCAGTACTTACCCTCTGACAGTGCAGCACTCCCTCAGTACTGACCCTCTGACAGTGCAGCACTCCCTCAGTACTGACCCTCTGACAGTGCAGCACTCCCTCAGTACTCACCCTCTGACATTGCAGCACTCCCTCAGTACTGACCCTCTGACAGTGCAGCTCACCTTCAGTACTGACCCTCCCACAATGCAGCACTCCCTCAGTACTGACCCTCTGACAGTGCAGCACTACCTCAGTACTGACCATCTGACAGTGCAGCACTCCCTCAGTACTGACCCTCTGACTGTGCGGCACCCCCTCAGTACTTACCCTCCGACAGTGGAGCACAACCTCAGTACTGACAATCCCACAATACATCACTCCCTCAGTACTGACCCTCTGACAGTGCAGCACTCCCTCAGTACTGACCCTCTGACAGTGCAGCACTCCCTCAGTACTGTCCCTCTGACAGTGCGGCACTCCCTCAGCACTGACCTTCTGACAGTGCTGCTCTCCCTCAGTACTGACCATCTGACAGTGCAGCACTCCCTCAATACTGACCCTAGGACAGTGCAGCACTCCCTCAGTACTGACCCTCTGACAGTGCAGCACTCCCTCAGTACGGACCCTCTGACAGTGCAGCAATCCCTCAGTACTGACCCTCTGACAGTGCAGCACTCCCTCAGTACTGACGCTCCCGAAATGCAGCACTCCCTCAGTACTGACCCTCTGACAGTGCAGCACTCCCTCAGTACTGACCCTCTGACAGTGCAGCACTCCCTCAGTACTGTCCCTCTGACAGTGCAGCACTCCCCCAGTACTGACCTTCTGACAGTGCAGCATTCCCTCAATACTGACCCTCTGACAGTGCAGGACTCCCTCAATGCTCACCCTCTGACAGTGCAGCAATCCCTCAGTACTGACCCTCTGACAGTGCAGCGATCCCTCAGTACTGACGCTCCCACAATGCAGCACTCCCTCAGTACTGACCCTCTGACAGTGCAGCACTCCCTCAGTACTGACCCTCTGACACTGCAGCACTCCCTCAGTACTGACCCTCTGACAGTGCAGCTCTCCCTCAGTACCGACCCTCTGACAGTGCAGCAATCACTCTTTACTGACCCTCTGACAGTGCAGCACTCCCTCAGTACTGACCCTCTGACAGTGCAGCACTCCCTCAGTAATGACCCTCTGACAGTGCAGCACTCCCTCAGTACTGACTCTCTGCAGTGCAGGACTCTCACAATACTCACCCTCTGACAGAGCAGCAATCTCTCAGTACTGACACTCTGACAGTGCGGCACTTCCTCAGTACTGACCCTATGTCAGTGCAGCACTCCCTCAGTACTGACCATCTGACAGTGCAGCTCACCTTCAGTACTGACCCTCCCACAATGCAGCACTCCCTCAGTACTGACGCTCTGACAGTGCAGCACTCCCTCAGTACTGACCGTCTGACAGTGCGGCACTCCCTCAGTACTGACCCTCTGACTGTGCGGCACCCCCTCAGTACTTACCCTCCGACAGTGCAGCACAACCTCAGTACTGACAATCCCACAATACATCACTCCCTCAATACTGACCCTCTGACAGTGCAGCACTCCCTCCGTATTGACCCACTGACAGTGCAGCACTCCCTCAGTACTGACCCTCTGACAGTGCGGCACTCCCTCAGCACTGACCTTCTGACAGTGCTGCTCTCCCTCAGTACTGACCATCTGACAGTGCAGCACTCCCTCAGTACTGACCCTAGGACAGTGCAGCACTCCCTCAGTACTGACCCTCTGACAGTGCAGCACTCCCTCAGTACTGATACTCTGACAGTGCAGCATTCCCTCAATACTGACCCTCTGACAGTGCAGGACTCCCTCAATGCTCAGCCTCTGACAGTGCAGCAATCCCTCAGTACTGACCCTCTGACAGTGCAGCACACCCTCAGTACTTACCCTCTGACAGTGCAGCACTCCCTCAGTACTGTCCCTCTGACAGTGCAGCACTCCTTCAGTACTCACCCTCTGACATTGCAGCACAACCTCAGTACTGACCCTCTGACAGTGCAGGATTCCCACAATACCCACCCTCTGACAGTGCAGCAATCCCTAAGTACTCACTCTCTGAGGGTGCGGAACTCCCTCAGTACTGACCCTCTGTCAGTCCAGCACTCCCTCAGTACTGACCCTCTGACAGTGCAGCACTCCCTCAGTACTGACCCTCCCACAATGCAGCAATGCCTCAGTACTGACCCTAGGACAGTGCAGCACTCCCTCAGTACGGACCCTTTGACAGTGCAGTAATCCCTCAGTACTGACCCTCTGACAGTGCAGCACTCCCTCAGTACTGACCCTCTGACAGTGCAGCACTCCCTCAATACTGACCCTCTGACAGTGCAGCACAACCTCAGTACTGACCCTCCCACAATGCAGCACTCCCTCAGTACTGACCCTCTGACAGGGCAGGACTCCCTTAAATCATCACCCTCTGACAGTGCAGCAATCCCTCAGTACTGACCCTCTGACATTGCGGTACTCCCTCAGTACTGACCCTCTGTCAGTGCAGCACTACCTCAGTACTGACCGTCTGACAGTGCAGCACTCACTCAGTACTGACCCTCGCACATTGCAACACTCCCTCATTACTGACCCTCTGACAGTGCAGCACTCCCTCAGTACTGACCCTCTGACAGTGCGGCAATCCCTCAGTACTGACCCTCTGACAGTGCGGCACTACCTCAGTACTGACCGTCCGACAGTGCAGTACAACCTCAGTACTGACCCTCCCACAATGCAGCAATGCCTCAGTACTGACCAACTGAAAGTGCAGTACTCCCTCAGTAATGACCCTCTGACAGTGCAGCACTCCCTCAGTACTGACCCTCTGGCAGTGCGGCACTCCCTCAGTAATGACCCTCTGACGGTGCAGCATTCCCTCAGTACTGACCTTCTGACAGTGCAGCACTCCCTCAGTACTGACCTTCTGACAGTACAGCACACCCTCAGTACTGACCCTAGGACAGTGCAGCACTCCCTCAGTACTGACCCTCTGACAGTGCAGCACTCCCTCAGTACTGACCCTCTGACAGTGCAGCACTCCCTCAGTACTGACCCTCTGACAGTGCAGCACTCCCTCAGTACTGACCCTCTGACAGTGTAGCACTCTCTCAGTACTGACCCTCTGACAGTGCAGCACTCCCTCAGTACTGACCCTCTGACATTACAGCACTCCCTCAGTACTGACCCTCTGACAGTGCAGCACTCCCTCAGGACTGACCCTCTGACAGTGCAGCACTCCCTCAGTACTGACCCTCTGACAGTGCGGCAATCCCTCAGTACTGACCCTCTGACAGTGCGGCACCCCCTCAGTACTTACACTCCGACACTGCAGCACAATCTCAGTAATGACCCTCTCACAATGCAGCACTCCCTCAGTACTGACCCTCTGACAGTGCAGCACTCCCTCAGTACTGACCCTCTGACAGTGTAGCACTCTCTCAGTACTGACCCTCTGACAGTGCAGCACTCCCTCAGTACTGACCCTCTGACATTACAGCACTCCCTCAGTACTGACCCTCTGACAGTGCAGCACTCCCTCAGGACTGACCCTCTGACAGTGCAGCACTCCCTCAGTACTGACCCTCTGACAGTGCGGCAATCCCTCAGTACTGACCCTCTGACAGTGCGGCACCCCCTCAGTACTTACACTCCGACACTGCAGCACAATCTCAGTAATGACCCTCCCACAATGCAGCACTCCCTCAGTACTGACCCTCTGACAGTGCGGCACTCCCTCAATACTGACCCTCTGATAGTGCAGCACTCTTCAGTACTGACCCTCACAGAGTGCGGCAGTCCCTCAGTACTGACCCTCTGACAGGACAGCACTCCCTCAGTACTGACCTTCTGACAATGCAGCACTCCCTCAGTACTGACCCTCTGACAGTGCAGCACTCCCTCAGTACTGACCCTCTGACAGTGCAGCATTCCCTCAGTACTGACCCTCTTATAGTGCAGCACTCCCTCAGTACTGACCATCTGACAGTGCAGCACTACGTCAGTACTGACCCACTCAAAGTGCAGCACTCCCTCAGTACTGACCCTCTGACAGTGCAGCACTCCCTCAGTACTGACCCTCTGACAGTGCAGCACTCCCCCAGTACTGACCCTCTGACAGTGCAGCATTCCCTCAATACTGAAGCTCTGACAGTGCAGGACTCCCTCAATACTCACCCTCTGACAGTGCAGCAAACCCTCAGTACTGACCCTCTGACAGGGCAGCACTCCCTCAGTACTGACCCTCAGGCAGTGCAGCACTCCCTCAGTACTGACCCTCTGACAGTGCAGCACTCCCTCAGTACTGACATTCTGACCAATGCAGCACTCCCTCTGTACTGACCCTCTGACAGTGTAGCACTCTCTCAGGACTGATCCTCTGAAAGTGCAGCACTCCCTCAGCACTGACCCTCTGACAGTACAGCACACCCTCATTACTGATCCTCTGACAGTACAGCACTCCCTCAGTACTGACCCTCTGACAGTGCAGCACTCCCTCAGTACGGACCCTTTGACAGTGCAGTAATCCCTCAGTACTGACCCTCTGACAGTGCAGCACTCCCTCAGTACTGACCCTCTGACAGTGCAGCACTCCCTCAATACTGACCCTCTGACAGTGCAGCACAACCTCAGTACTGACCCTCCCAAAATGCAGCACTCCCTCAGTACTGACCCTCTGACAGGGCAGGACTCCCTTAAATCATCACCCTCTGACAGTGCAGCAATCCCTCAGTACTGACCCTCTGACATTGCGGTACTCCCTCAGTACTGACCCTCTGTCAGTGCAGCACTACCTCAGTACTGACCGTCTGACAGTGCAGCACTCACTCAGTACTGACCCTCGCACATTGCAACACTCCCTCATTACTGACCCTCTGACAGTGCAGCACTCCCTCAGTACTGACCCTCTGACAGTGCGGCAATCCCTCAGTACTGACCCTCTGACAGTGCGGCACTACCTCAGTACTGACCGTCCGACAGTGCAGTACAACCTCAGTACTGACCCTCCCACAATGCAGCAATGCATCAAAACTGACCAACTGAAAGTGCAGTACTCCCTCAGTAATGACCCTCTGACAGTGCAGCACTCCCTCAGTACTGACCCTCTGGCAGTGCGGCACTCCCTCAGTAATGACCCTCTGACGGTGCAGCATTCCCTCAGTACTGACCTTCTGACAGTGCAGCACTCCCTCAGTACTGACCTTCTGACAGTACAGCACACCCTCAGTACTGACCCTAGGACAGTGCAGCACTCCCTCAGTACTGACCCTCTGACAGTGCAGCACTCCCTCAGTACTGACCCTCTGACAGTGCAGCACTCCCTCAGTACTGACCCTCTGACAGTGCAGCACTCCATCAGTACTGACCCTCTGAGAGTGCAGCATTCCCTCAGTACTGACCCTCTGACTTTGCAGCACTCCCTCAGTACTGACCCTCTGACAGTGCAGCACTCCCTCAGTACTGACCCTCTGACAGTGCAGCACTCCCCAGGTACTGACCCTCTGACAGTGCAGCATTACCTCAATACTGAACCTCTGACAGTGCAGGACTCCCTCAATACTCACCCTCTGACAGTGCAGCAAACCCTCAGTACTGACCCTCAGACAGTGCAGCACTCCCTCAGTACTGAACCTCTGACAGTGCAGCACTCCCTCAGTAATGACCCTCTGACAGTGCAGCACTCCCTCAGTACTGACCCTCTGACAGTGTAGCACTCTCTCAGTACTGACCCTCTGACAGTGCAGCACTCCCTCAGTACTGACCCTCTGACATTACAGCACACCCTCAGTACTGACCCTCTGACAGTGCAGCACTCCCTCAGTACTGACCCTCTGACAGTGCAGCACTCCCTCAGTACTGACCCTCTGACAGTGCAGCAATCCCTCAGTACTGACCCTCTGACAGTGCGGCAATCCCTCAATACTGACCCTCTGACAGTGCGGCACCCCCTCAGTACTTACACTCCGACACTGCAGCACAATCTCAGTAATGACCCTCCCACAATGCAGCACTCCCTCAGTATTGACCCTCTGACAGTGCAGCACTCCCTCAATACTGACCCTCTGATAGTGCAGCACTCCCTCAGTACTGACCCTCACAGAGTGCGGCAGTCCCTCAGCACTGACCTTCTGACAATGCAGCACTCCCTCAGTACTGACCCTCTGACAGTGCAGCACTCCCTCAGTACTGACCCTCTGACAGTGCAGCACTCCCTCAATACTGACCCTCTGACAGTGCAGCACAACCTCAGTACTGACCCTCCCACAATGCAGCACTCCCTCAATACTGACCCTCTGACAGGGCAGGACTCCCTTAAATCAACACCCTCTGACAGTGCAGCAATCCCTCAGTACTGACCCTCTGACATTGCGGCACTCCCTCAGTACTGACCCTCTGTCAGTGCAGCACTACCTCAGTACTGACCGTCTGACAGTGCAGCACTCCCTCAGTACTGACTCTCGCACATTGCAACACTCCCTCATTAATGACCCTCTGACAGTGCAGCACTCCCTCAGTACTGACCCTCTGACAGTGCGGCAATCCCTCAGTACTGACCCTCTGACAGTGCGGCACTACCTCAGTACTGACCGTCCGACAGTGCAGTACAACCTCAGTACTGACCCTCCCACAATGCAGCAATGCCTCAGTACTGACCAACTGAAAGTGCAGTACTCCCTCAGTAATGACCCTCTGACAGTGCAGCACTCCCTCAGTACTGACCCTCTGGCAGTGCGGCACTCCCTCAGTAATGACCCTCTGACGGTGCAGCATTCCCTCAGTACTGACCTTCTGACAGTGCAGCACTCCCTCAGTACTGACCATCTGACAGTACAGCACACCCTCAGTACTGACCCTAGGACAGTGCAGCACTCCCTCAGTACTGACCCTCTGACAGTGCAGCACTCCCTCAGTACTGACCCTCTGACAGTGCAGCACTCCCTCAGTACTGACCCTCTGACAGTGCAGCACTCCATCAGTACTGACCCTCTGAGAGTGCAGCACTCCCTCAGTACTGACCCTCTGACTTTGCAGCACTCCCTCAGTACTGACCCTCTGACAGTGCAGCACTCCCTCAGTACTGACCATCTGACAGTGCAGCACTCCCTCCGTACTGACCCTCTGACATTGCAGCATTCCCTCAATACTGAACCTCTGACAGTGCAGGACTCCCTCAATACTCACCCTCTGACAGTGCAGCAAACCCTCAGTACTGACCCTCAGACAGTTCAGCACTCCCTCAGTACTGAACCTCTGACAGTGCAGCACTCCCTCAGTACTGACCCTCTGACAGTACAGCACTCCCTCAGTACTGACCCTCTGACAGTGCAGCACTCCCTCAGTACTGACCCTCTGACAGTGCAGCACTCCCTCAGTACTGACCCTCTGACAGTGCAGCACTCCCTCAGTACTCACCCTCTGACATTGCAGCACTCCCTCAGTACTGACCCTCTGACAGTGCAGCTCACCTTCAGTACTGACCCTCCCACAATGCAGCACTCCCTCAGTACTGACCCTCTGACAGTGCAGCACTATCTCAGTACTGACCCTCTGACAGTGCAGCACTCCCTCAGTACTGACCCTCTGACTGTGCGGCACCCCCTCATTACTTACCCTCCGACAGTGGAGCACAACCTCAGTACTGACAATCCCACAATACATCACTCCCTCAGTACTGACCCTCTGACAGTGCAGCACTCCCTCCGTACCAACCCTCTGACAGTGCAGCACTCCCTCAGTACTGACCCACTGACAGTGCAGCACTCCCTCAGTACTGTCCCTCTGACAGTGCGGCACTCCCTCAGCACTGACCTTCTGACAGTGCTGCTCTCCCTCAGTACTGACCATCTGACAGTGCAGCACTCCCTCAATACTGACCCTAGGACAGTGCTGCACTCCCTCAGTACTGACCCTCTGACAGTGCAGCACTCCCTCAGTACGGACCCTCTGACAGTGCAGCAATCCCTCAGTACTGACCCTCTGACAGTGCAGCACTCCCTCACTACTGACGCTCCCGAAATGCAGCACTCCCTCAGTACTGACCCTCTGACAGTGCAGCACTCCCTCACTACTGACCCTCTGACAGTGCAGCACTCCCTCAGTACTGTCCCTCTGACAGTGCAGCACTCCCAATGTACTGACCTTCTGACAGTGCAGCATTCCCTCAATACTGACCCTCTGACAGTGCAGGACTCCCTCAATGCTCACCCTCTGAAAGTGCAGCAATCCCTCAGTACTGACCCTCTGACAGTGCAGCGATCCCTCAGTACTGACGCTCCCACAATGCAGCACTCCCTCAGTACTGACCCTCTGACAGTGCAGCACTCCCTCAGTACTGACCCTCTGACACTGCAGCACTCCCTCAGTACTGACCCTCTGACAGTGCAGCTCTCCCTCAGTACCGACCCTCTGACAGTGCAGCAATCACTCATTACTGACCCTCTGACAGTGCAGCACTCCCTCAGTACTGACCCTCTGACAGTGCAGCACTCCCTCAGTAATGACCCTCTGACAGTGCAGCACTCCCTCAGTACTGACTCTCTGCAGTGCAGGACTCTCACAATACTCACCCTCTGACAGAGCAGCAATCTCTCAGTACTGACACTCTGACAGTGCGGCACTTCCTCAGTACTGACCCTATGTCAGTGCAGCACTCCCTCAGTACTGACCATCTGACAGTGCAGCTCACCTTCAGTACTGACCCTCCCACAATGCAGCACTCCCTCAGTACTGACGCTCTGACAGTGCAGCACTCCCTCAGTACTGACCGTCTGACAGTGCGGCACTCCCTCAGTACTGACCCTCTGACTGTGCGGCACCCCCTCAGTACTTACCCTCCGACAGTGCAGCACAACCTCAGTACTGACAATCCCACAATACATCACTCCCTCAATACTGACCCTAGGACAGTGCAGCACTCCCTCAGTACGGAACCTTTGACAGTGCAGTAATCCCTCAGTACTGACCCTCTGACAGTGCAGCACTCCCTCAGTACTGACCCTCTGACAGTGCAGCACTCCCTCAATACTGACCCTCTGACAGTGCAGCACAACCTCAGTACTGACCCTCCCACAATGCAGCACTCCCTCAGTACTGACCCTCTGACAGGGCAGGACTCCCTTAAATCATCACCCTCTGACAGTGCAGCAATCCCTCAGTACTGACCCTCTGACATTGCGGTACTCCCTCAGTACTGACCCTCTGTCAGTGCAGCACTACCTCAGTACTGACCGTCTGACAGTGCAGCACTCACTCAGTACTGACCCTCGCACATTGCAACACTCCCTCATTACTGACCCTCTGACAGTGCAGCACTCCCTCAGTACTGACCCTCTGACAGTGCGGCAATCCCTCAGTACTGACCCTCTGACAGTGCGGCACTACCTCAGTACTGACCGTCCGACAGTGCAGTACAACCTCAGTACTGACCCTCCCACAATGCAGCAATGCCTCAGTACTGACCAACTGAAAGTGCAGTACTCCCTCAGTAATGACCCTCTGACAGTGCAGCACTCCCTCAGTACTGACCCTCTGGCAGTGCGGCACTCCCTCAGTAATGACCCTCTGACGATGCAGCATTCCCTCAGTACTGACCTTCTGACAGTGCAGCACTCCCTCAGTACTGACCTTCTGACAGTACAGCACACCCTCAGTACTGACCCTAGGACAGTGCAGCACTCCCTCAGTACTGACCCTCTGACAGTGCAGCACTCCCTCAGTACTGACCCTCTGACAGTGCAGCACTCCCTCAGTACTGACCCTCTGACAGTGCAGCACTCCCTCAGTACTGACCCTCTGACAGTGTAGCACTCTCTCAGTACTGACCCTCTGACAGTGCAGCACTCCCTCAGTACTGACCCTCTGACAGTACAGCACTCCCTCAGTACTGACCCTCTGACAGTGCAGCACTCCCTCAGTACTGACCCTCTGACAGTGCAGCACTCCCTCAGTACTGACCCTCTGACAGTGCGGCAATCCCTCAGTACTGACCATCTGACAGTGTAGCACCCCCTCAGTACTTACACTCCGACACTGCAGCACACTCTCAGTAATGACCCTCCCACAATGCAGCACTCCCTCAGTACTGACCCTCTGACAGTGCAGCACTCCCTCAGTACTGACCCTCTGACAGTGCAGCACTCTCTCAGTACTGACCCTCTGACAGTGCAGCACTCCCTCAGTACTGACCCTCTGACATTACAGCACTCCCTCAGTACTGACCCTCTGACAGTGCAGCACTCCCTCAGGACTGACCCTCTGACAGTGCAGCACTCCCTCAGTACTGACCCTCTGACAGTGCGGCAATCCCTCAGTACTGACCCTCTGACAGTGCGGCACCCCCTCAGTACTTACACTCCGACACTGCAGCACAATCTCAGTAATGACCCTCCCACAATGCAGCACTCCCTCAGTACTGACCCTCTGACAGTGCAGCACTCCCTCAATACTGACCCTCTGATAGTGCAGCACTCCCTCAGTACTGACCCTCACAGAGTGCGGCAGTCCCTCAGTACTGACCCTCTGACAGGACAGCACTCCCTCAGTACTGACCTTCTGACAATGCAGCACTCCCTCAGTACTGACCCTCTGACGGTGCAGCACTCCCTCAGTACTGACCCTCTGACAGTGCAGCATTCCCTCAGTACTGACCCTCTTATAGTGCAGCACTCCCTCAGTACTGACCATCTGACAGTGCAGCACTACGTCAGTACTGACCCTCTCAAAGTGCAGCACTCCCTCAGTACTGACCCTCTGACAGTGCAGCACTCCCTCAGTACTGACCCTCTGACAGTGCAGCACTCCCCCAGTACTGACCCTCTGACAGTGCAGCATTCCCTCAATACTGAAGCTCTGACAGTGCAGGACTCCCTCAATACTCACCCTCTGACAGTGCAGCAAACCCTCAGTACTGACCCTCTGACAGGGCAGCACTCCCTCAGTACTGACCCTCAGGCAGTGCAGCACTCCCTCAGTACTGACCCTCTGACAGTGCAGCACTCCATCAGTACTGACCTTCTGACCAATGCAGCACTCCCTCTGTACTGACCCTCTGACAGTGTAGCACTCTCTCAGGACTGATCCTCTGAAAGTGCAGCACTCCCTCAGCACTGACCCTCTGACAGTACAGCACACCCTTATTACTGATCCTCTGACAGTACAGCACTCCCTCAGTACTGACCCTCTGACAGTGCAGCACTCCCTCAGTACGGACCCTTTGACAGTGCAGTAATCCCTCAGTACTGACCCTCTGACAGTGCAGCACTCCCTCAGTACTGACCCTCTGACAGTGCAGCACTCCCTCA